>NC_083717.1:18017328-18317328 GCF_028564815.1 Eubalaena glacialis | reverse complement strand
TTCGCTTAGTTGAAGGATAGGGGGTCAGAAGTCACTGAGGTAATCAAAGTTTTCTTTTTAACTCATTCAACATCTTGGCTGTATGAGTCAGCTTCAGTTACAGCAGACAGAACCACAGGAGCTATTTTAAACATAAAAGGACTTAATATTGAGAATTTGCTTTTCAGAAAATTATTGGAAGGGCCAGAAGAGCAGACCATAGGCTGGGCCCCCAGGGCTTTCTGGACAGTGCAGTACAGCGTGTCTAGCTGGCCTGGGGAGGGGGCAGAGGTGCAGGACCTGGCGTCCTGCTGCCTGCATTGGCCCAGTAGACGTTAGCACTGTCTCCACCTGTGCTCACCTTGCCGCCTGTCACCTGTGGAGCTGGGCCTGAACCCAGGAACACCCTAGAAAATGCCGTCATCTCCACGGCTTGCCACTAATAACAGCCCAAGAAAATCCCCTATTTCACAATTATCATTAAAATCTCAGGCTGTTGAATCCAAATGGGCAGAATGCAGTTTGCTCCAGATCCTTATGTCTAGGGGTGTCTGGGAAACGGACTTCAGCCTTCCAGGCTCTGCAGCCCAGGGAAGCTGCCTGGAGAGGATGGAGATGCTTATGGCCAGTTAACCATGTCCACCTCACTGCCATTCTCTTTTATTTTGTTTTATTTTTTGGCCGTGCCACGTGGCATGTGGGATCTTAGTTCCTCAACCAGAGATTGAACCTACGCCCCCTGCAGTGGAAGCATGGAGTCGTAACCACTGGATACCCAGGGAAGTCCCTCATTCGTTCTCTTTTAAATAACATGTGTCTATCATTGTAAAAAATTGGGCAACTAGTAGAATAGAACAAAATTACATTATCCATAGTTCCAAACTCATCAACAACCAGTACTAAGATATTAGTGAACACACACACACACACACACACAAAGTCGAAGTCATTCTTTGTCTACATATTTGCATCCTGATTATTTCTACATTTTTTTCATCTCACAGGGATTTCCCCTGGTGTGAATTTTATTAGAAAATATTTTTAATGAACGCCAAGTATTCCAGGGTAGAGTATACTTTATGATTCTCTTATTGTTGGACATTTATACTATGTTTTTTCACACTATAAGTATCAGCACTGTAAGACAAACTTGAATATAATTTTGTTTTAAAAATGGTTACTTTACCCAACAAGCTTTTTCCCTGTTGGGAGTGGTATTTAATGTAGCCAGATGCCTACACTTTCCCATGGCAGAGGCCTTGATTCACACACATATCTCTAGATGGAATCGTATTCACATACGACACACATAAAAGGCAATGTGTAATGAATTTGTCTTTTGAATTATCTTTGGCTTTACTTTTCGAATACCTATTTACTAAGTTTCCTAGTCTAGATTTTTAAGCTGTTTGTATTTTAGTCTGAGCCGTTTGTTTTTTTTTTTTAACAGGTATATGTCTGATAAATGCTGTCTTATTTTCAGTTATAAAACGACTTCCAATGTCTTCAATATTAAGAAAGGATGCTTGGAGGAAAGCATACTTGCTTATCAGTATTAAATTTATTTATTTCTGTTGCGTCCATGAGAGCTTACCTATGCTGGGCAATTTCAAGATGTTATAAATTCTTATCAGCATGTAGAGGTTTAGGTTTTCTGTATAAAAACACGGAAATCAATTAGTTAAGGGTTCACAGTCCTGTGATTCATTGATCTCTAATGGTTAATACAGGTTGGTGTTCTTGTATAACTCATCTGCATACGTAAGTAGCTTCTATTCTTCCGAGTTAAATAAGAAAAACAGTTTTAGTGTAATGTCACCGGTCAGTTAAAATCTCTTATTTCTGAACCCGGCAGTTCCTTTCTCGTGTGTGAGAACACGGCCACGTTGAACTCTCCCTTGTGGTTCAAAACCACAGGTGAGAGGTGGAGTCTTCCCAGTTAAAACTGTGATACTGTTTCATCCCACTGTTGAGTTTACAGGGCAAAGTTCACAGATTGTGATGCTACTAAGCCAGGTGAGGGCTCCAAGAGACCAAGGGTGTCACGGGCTTCTGGATTTCTTAAATTCTGTCATAGTTTTATCTGGCCGTGAGGCATAGAGGGGAAGAGAATCTTGGCTTTTTTTCAAAGTTCTTTGGAACATTGGCTTATTCCTGTTACCCAGCTCTTTGTGGCTGACTGCCCTTTTTAACTCTTAGAGACCATTTTGCTCACGATTTGTGTGGAAAGTATCTTGCTAGAAGATGTATTTTCATTTGAGATTTTGTGTGTGCATATTAATACTTCATCTTGGGAAAGAGTATTTCAGTCAGTGTGAATTCTCAAGTCGTTTTGCCAACTCTTTAGCCATCCTTACTAGGTCCATGTCCCTGTGAATGAAGAGGCCATCAAGGATGTGGGCAGGGTTTGATTCATTCCACTGTAATGAGGCACTTATCAGAATCAGTCTGCCATGAGGTTTTAGGAATCAGGTCTCTGTTCTGTTCGTTGGGCAGTGGTTGTAAGCTGTTGTGCCCTCCCGTAAATAATAAGAGGTGTTGTTTTTCTAAGTTATATTGCCCCCCAATTAACATAGGTAGAATTAGCATAAAATCATATTTTGACTAGTTTCCAAGAGAGATTCTTACCTGATCAGGGAAGGGGAGGAAAGTGGTAAGAGAACATATTGCCTTGGCATCATTAGGTTAAAAATTTTTTTTTTCCCATTTCTTAAAGAGATGTTTAAGAACATCTCTGGATATTTCTGACCCTCTGGGTTTATTATTTCTGTTTGATTTAGTTGCTTGTCACATTTGATATCTTTCCAATACCCCTGATGCATGCAAACTCTTGGAAGAGGTGCTGTCTTAATTATGTCTTTGTCACCTCTCTTTCCATTACATTCAAAGCAATGTGAGATCTTCCTTCTAACTTTAGAAAATGATTTTTACAAATCTTTCTTGTGGTATATTTTGAGTCCAATTTTTTTTTTCCCCCCGATAATAGTATTTCTTGCTCTTTGCATTTTCTAAAGTAATGAAACATATAAAGAAGCAGATAAGTAATTTGGGGTCTTGATGTTGAGGAGTGTTGACATTTGGTGTATGAATTTGAGGACTTCTGTGGAGCATAGTATAGCTCTACACAGATGGTGGCTGTCCTTGGTACCAATGGGGAGTCGTCCAATCAGTACAGTTTAATTTCCTGCCTTTTTCCCTAATCTGTGTTATACTGAGAGCATTTTCCTTTGTCTTGTAAATATCCATACTTTGCACAAGGTTCTATTAGGGTAATGATTTTCTGGAGTTGTTTATTAACTTTATTTGGTGATTTTTCTTGTTGCTTAACATATTTATACTTTAGCCTTTTTTTTTTTTTTTTTTTTTTTTTTTTTGCTCTTATAAGTAACCTTTAGAAGTACCCTTCAGAGAATATCCTTATATACCAATTTATGTTGACATCTCTGATTATTTTCTTAGATTAGATTCCTTAAGTAGACTTATTTGACCAAGGAAACAAACATTTTTAAAGCTATTGATAATTGCTTCCCATAAATTCATGAATAATAAAGTGAAAAGTACTTATGATGTATAAAGAGCTCTGTGAGAAGTCCTAGATGGGGTGGGCTGGGGGATAAGGGGTAGGATGCAGAGCACCAAGAAGCAACTGGTACTGTTTCTGAGTTCCAGAACTTACTGTCTTATTGAATAGTTTAATAGTTCCATTTGGCTGTGTATCAGAATTACCTGTGGACTTTTAAAAGATGAAACACACTTATACCAATAGATTCATTTACCCATTTCAGGACGTTTGTGTGTTTTTATTTAAAGCTTCTCTGTTCATTCCGAGGCACAGTCTTTTTTAAAGAACTTGGGTCCAGCGGGGAGTGGAAAGTATCTTTGTCTGTCAAGAGATGGCAAATAGGAATATAATCCTATTATATTATTATTATTATAATAATATAATAGGATTATATAATAGGATAATATAATATATATTATATAATAGGATAATATAATATATATTATATAATAGGATTATATAATCCTATTATATTATTATTGTTATTTTGGTATATCTTCGTTTTGGGCTAATTTTTCTATCTTAGAATAGAATCTGGAACATTTAGCATATTTGGTTTTGTGACACTTCACTTCTTTTCCCACTTAGCTCAAATTTTTAAATGAAAAGCTATTAATTTTTTTTTTTAAGTGTTTTTTTTAAAGTATTATAACACCCCATTGAGATATTGGATCCTATCTTATCAATACAAGACTAGAACAGGAAATATATTTCTAGATAGACGCTATGATAAAAGCAGTTTCTGTTTACTGTTACTTGGTGCATCCCCCCTCCCCTCCAATCTTAGTTCAAGTGCATTTGAATATGTAAGGTCAGGACACTGAATTCCCAGCATTAGGGTCACCAATCAGGCACAAGAAACCTCCAGAAAATGTCTGCTCCCTGTTTTACTGAGAGCGAGAAAACTTTTGCAGTTGATACACAGACAATACAATAGCAATGACATTTGAATCCTGCTCCACGTGGCTCTTTAAAATAGCTGCTTACTGGCTCATTCATTCATTCGTTTGTTCATTCATTGTAAAATGATATTCTATATATATTATATATATAACTGAATTACTTTGCTGTACACCTGAAACTAACACAACACTGTAAATCAACTATGCCTCAATTAAAAAAAAAAAAGAAATGGATATTTGCTCTCTTTAGAATTTAAAAAAAAAATGAGAACTTTTCTTTTTATGCAGGACCTTTGTAAAAACTTATAATCTTGATCAAGTAAATTATGTACAGACATTAAAAAATAAATAAATAAAGTGATATTCTAAATTTACCTATTTTTTGCTTTCTCATCCTCTTCTCAAACCTTTGGCTTCTTGGTCTGCTTCTTCTCATTTTTTCTTTCTAATGTAGAAAGTGAGTCATATTGGTAAATTTTTTATTTTTGAATTAGTCCATTTGACCAGCTGGCTATTAAAAAAAAAGTTGACTATCCTTTGGTTATTTATGGGCCAACCGTAGCTGCCAGCTATTTACAATAACCATCTAAAACCTCAAAGGATGGGCTAAGAAGTTTTTTAAAACTACGTTTCCTTTGCGAGAGCCCTATAGCTGTGTTTAATTTTCTGGGGTATTTGCTTCAAGGGAAATCCAGCTGAGACCCAGGTCTTAGGCTATCTTGCTACAACATTTGTACTTCCTGTAAAAGGCCTCTAAAACTATAAATTTCACCCTTCTGTTTTGCATATTAAAAGATCTTAATTTGAATGCACTGCATTTTTGTTCAGTAAGTGATGGTTCTACTCATTTTTAAAATAGGCTAACCTCAAGTGCCAAGCTGCCCTAGCCTGAGCTGTTAATAACCAAGACTCATCTATTTCTGTGCCACATTTAGGAATATAATCCCCCTTCACATACTTTAAATATTATAATTTGTGTTCCAAGTTATGAAATCCTAAGGTGCTACTGAGAAAATGTTTAAGCCTGGGTGTGATATTTTTAGAGTTCACAAACCATTCCAGGAATATAAATCCAAAGCAATGTCAGAATCCTCGTTGAGCACCCTCAAAGTTACATATCATACAGAGGGAAATGAAGATGTTATACCCGTTTTTCTTGATTTGGGAGAGGAGACCAGGAACTGGCACTGATTAAATTATATTGAACAAAAATTCATGTATTCTTTAGACACTTGAAAATATTTTGGCCTCATTTCATCTTTCTAAGTTGGTGTCTATTTTTAGTTTTTAATACTTTAGCTTATAAACATACCTACTTCGGGTCATGAAGTCATGTTCTGTTATTAAAGAGAAGAGCCTAGTGAGGTGCTGGGCTGCGGTACCTGGTGTTTGCTTCCCAGCTGCTGGGGCAGCTCTGTTTTAATTTTCGTGTGTTCTAGGTGCCATCATGTGCTGGACTGCCTTTGGGGCAATGTTTTTTACAGGGTGGGGATAAAAATGGTTTCCATCTGTCCCATCTCCAAACTGTACTGTTTCTGAGGTTTTGGTATTTTTATGTAATGCTAGCCAAGTTGATCTGAGTACTTGCTTCTTGCTGGCTGTGTTATGTGTTGTATCTCATTTAATCACCTTCTGAAGTGTAAGTAGTGTGGCCATTCCCAGTTTATTGATGAGGAGGTAGAGCCTGAGAGAGTTTAAATAATTCACCTAAGAATTAAACCAACTGCTGAAAGATAAAGTTGTGTTATGAATCTCAATTGTCCTGTTTCATATTCTGTGCTCTTAAGTATGCTACCCACTTTCCAACATACTTACAGACTTTATATATTGCCCAGTGTTCATTTAGTTGAATATTTTAAACTGTAAAATATTTCATAACAACCTTCTCATTTCTATCACCTCTAAAACTTTCTGTTAAGCAATTAAAATAGGAATATAAGAATAATCAGCATTTATTATTAAAACCAAAATAATTTTTAAAACCTCACCAAGTCTATATTATATCTTCACATCTTAGTCTTGAGTGAAAATATGCTAGCGTCATTAATATCACTACTAATAATCTGATTTTGTTAACTGATCTCCATTTCTTTCCCCCTTTTTGGGGGAACTTTTGTCTTTGTTTTTTCCAATCCTTGTGATTGATATTTTTATCATTGTTATTGCGAAATTATATACTCAGCCCTCTTCCTGATATTTTGTGTGTGTTGTTCAAAACAGCTTAACAACAACAAAGTAAATAATGATATAATTGGATTTTAACCGAAAGACCAGAATAAATATCCACGAGAATACGGTGATACTAATAAATGATTGAATAAAAAATAAATTGAGGAAAAGGTCCAAATTTCCTCGTAGGAGAATTCCAAATAATATATGTTATACTTCCCCCTCCAGAAGGTGGAGCTTAATTCCCCTCCTCTCGAGGACTGGCTGCCCTTAGTAATTTGTTTCCAAAGAATAGAGGATGGAATGAGAAAAACATTAACTCTATAGTGGGGAACTGTGGTGAACTGACCTGAACCCAGTGGTCAAGGTTAGTATCATTAGTGATAACTCATGGTGATGGCATGAGCCCTTGATGTAGTGTAATGAGATGGGACCTCAGTGGAATTTTCCCCAAAACTCTTGACTCCAGTTTAATCATGAGGAACCTTCAGACAAACCAAAATTGAGGGACGTTCTACACAATACCTGACCATCATTCTTAAAGAGTGCCATGGTCGCAAAATACCAGGCAGGGAAGACTGAGAAACAGTCTCAGATCAGAGGAGTCTGAGGAGACACGATAACTAAATGCAGTATGGGATCCTGCCGTGAAACAGGGATGTTAGTGGAAAAAAACTGATGACTTGCAGATAAGTCTGTAGTTCGGTTAACAGTGTCATACCAATGTTAATGTCTTCATTTTGACAGATAAACTGAAGTTATGGAAGATGTCAACATTGGAGGAAGTTGGGTAAAGACTATGCAGGAGCTCTCTGTACCATCTTTTCTGTAAATCTAACCTTTTTCCAAAACAAGAAGGTACAATGTAGGTTGTATCACCCACATTTTGTGCCGAGAACCGGATGGCAGTTAATGCACCAATAATGAGAATTATGGAACGAGGATTCAGCCACTGGGCTCCATGAGCCTCCTGACACACCTGTTTGTTCCCTGAAATATGTTTTTTGCTTTGAAAATGAGTTCTGTTAAAAGTTCTTCAACTGATTTTGTTAAATATTGGTTTAAGGTTGGCCCCCTTTCCTGCTACAAGCCTGAGTTTGAGAAATGCGTCAGTTTTAGACACGCTGCTTCTTCAGGACTGGGAGCTCCCACTTTGTCTTCAGTTTTTATCCTGACAACCTCCTGCATCAGCTGTTTCTTTTTCACTTTATTCAGATTGTTAAGATTTTTTTTAAGGTGTATGTGTGGGGTCAACAGCAATCACTCAGAAATTTCCCAGAATCACATTTTCTAAAATTAGAATTTTCAGTTATAATTTGAGGACCAAAGTAGTTTCCTTGAAAATTAATATTCTTCTCAGAGAACATGCTTTTTCTGCTGATGGGGTTTGGAGAGAAGGACTTAATTCTTTAGAAGTCTGAGCCATTAATTTCTTTATTCTAAATGCTTCTCTTGTGGAGGTGGAGCCTCGTAGATAACTTCTTTTGGTTTTTGGGTTATAACCCAATTATATCATTATTTACTTTGCTGTTGTTAAGCTGTTTTGAGCAATGCACGTAAAATATCAAGAAGAGGGCTGAATATATTATTTCTCAATAACAGTAACAACAGTAATATCAATTACAAGGATTAGAGAAAACAAAGACAAAAGTTTCCCCTAAAAAAGGGAAAGAAATGGAGATCAATTAACAAAGTCCGATTTTTAGTAGTGATATTAATGAAGCTAGCATATTTTTACTCAAGCCTAAGATGTTAAGATATAATATAGACTTGGTGAAGTTTTAAAAATGATGCCAGTTTTAATAATTAATAAACTTTATTACTGCTGATTAGTGCTGACTATTCTTAGATTCCTATTTTAATTGCTTAACGGAAAGTTTTAGAGGAGATAAAAATGATCTTCTACATTTTTCAAAAATGTATCTGTGGAAATGGTTTACCTGAGGAGGCTATTTCACAATTAAGGGGAAAACTTTACAGAAACTAAATTGTAGATGGTACCCAAGAACTTTTCCCAGGAATGACTCAATTCTGCTTTTCCCAGGAATGACTCAATTCACCCAGTCCATTGAAGTTATGATTGTAAACGCAAAAATGTAAGGAGCTGCTAACATTTACATTGCCACATTAATTATATATGGTGCCAATTGTAGTAATTTCTTTGGATATATATTGCTTTAAGGTTAAGGTAAAAATGTTTTCAAATTTCAGCAATTTCTTTGAATATATATATATTGCTTTCAAATTAAGGTAAACTATTTAGATAGGTAAGCATAAAAGATTCATCTTGCACATTTGGATAAGATGTAAGATGGCAGATCTTTTGGAATCAGGCAACTAAGTGTTTTACTGTCTCTCCCTCACCTCCCCGCATCTGTTCCCTCCCTCTCTTGTGCAGTTCGCTCCTGATGCCAAATGCGATCATTCTTTACAATTTTAATTTTGAGATATGAACATTTGGAGTTACGTGTCTTTGAAAGAAAATGAAATGTAGATGGGTATTTTGTACCTTCAAAATAAGAAGCACGTAGCACTTTCTAAAATGTTTGAAAATTGTTTCAGATTCAAATTTGTTTTGCGGAGTCAAGCAAGTGCTGCTCACATTCTTTATTGTTGTGGAAAATGAGCCAGGCTCCTCAGTGGGATCTGACTCGCAGCCTTTGTATCCTGTTTTTTGCTCCTACACTTGTCCTTGGTGGAAGGAGTAAGGTCAGAAGTGGTGGTCCCGACCTTGCTGACTGTGGGGTGCAGGTGGCTGTAGAACAACTAAGTGACCATGTTGGTTTTTGTGAAATTCTGTGAAAGAAATAAAATGGGAGCTGCTGTTTTTGCTGCTTCTCTTTTAGTTCTTTTCCTTAGTTCCTCAGAATACAGATGGAGATAACATCTTTGTAACTTGAAAAAAGATTACACTTTCCTCCGCATCTACCTTCTCCTCACCCCTTATGCATGTTTTCATAGGATAAAGGAGATAATCCCAGTTATATCAGACAAGAGATCATTGTATTTAAACAATTTTATAAATTTATTTATTTATTTATTTTTTATATTTGGCTGCATCGGGTCTTCGTTGCTGCACGCGGGCTTTCTCTAGTTGCGGCGAGCGGGGGCTACTATTCCTTGCAGTGCTCGGGCTTCTTATTGCGGTGGCTTCTCTTGCTGCCGAGCACGGGCTGTAGGCGCGCGGGCTTCAGTAGTTGCAGCATGCAGGCTCAGTAGTTGTGGCTCGCAGGCTCTAGAGTGCAGGCTTAGTAGTTGTGGTGCATGGGCTTAGTTGCTCTGCGGCATGTGGGATCTTCCCGGACTAGGGCTTGAACCCGTGTCCCCTGCATTGGCAGGAGGATTCTTAACCACTGCACCACCAGAGAAGTCCCTAAAACAATTTTAAAACAAACATTTTACACTTGATTATTCCTAAGACTATGTAGTATTTATCAATGAACCAACCATCTCTAACATAAATAGAAGTTGTGATTCAAGATTGTGTAATGGCTTTGCCCTACTTGACAAGCAAGAACTTGGGAGATACTTTCCCATGGGAGGGGGTCATTATATAGGAATGGCTGGATATCAGAAGTTATACCCAGTTATACCCAGGTAAACTGTGCTTCCTGCTTAGATGGAGAATGAAAACTTGGAAATGTCTTCACTCAGAAATTGGGCATTGAAGTGGGGAGGTATAACTGTGGGATCTGATTAGTCATCCTAATCTCCATAGAGCATTTGTCATAACTTCTCTGAGTCCCTGTTTCTTTTTTTAGACAGTGAGAGGTTCAGCTGGATGTTCTCTAGCTTTTTCCTTCCAGCTTTTAAAATTCTGTGTCAAAGTTTTTCATGGCATTCTGAACTGTTGAGGTGGGTTAGGAACAACTGGGGAAATTGGTTCCAATAAGGAGCCTGAATGAGGCTCAGTTTTGCTGATCTTTTTCTTCTTGGATTTCCTGGTCTGCTCCACAAGCAGGTCTGGGAGCTTCAGAGACCTTTGTGCTCTGTTGGTCACCTCTGGAAACACCATGGCCTTCATAAGTTGGTGTACCTCCATGTGAGATTTGACCAACCCCTTTTATGCCAGATCCTTTATGTTATAGCCTGATGCGTATCTGTTCCAGGGGTTATTTTTCTTACCTGATATCAAGACTGTTAACAAGGTCAGTTGTAGGTTGTGAGATAAACCTATAATGTCAAGCTTCTGGTTTTGTGAACATATCAACCTGAAGCATTTGCTGTGCGACAGGAAACTTATTTGCAAAGTTAATTTTAGTTCTCAAATGTGTTCTTCCATATTGGAGAGTTCCAACATGATTTTTTTTGTGTGTGTGGTGTATTTAACATTTTTGAGTGTCCCACTGATCTAAATGTAATTTTATGATCTAGAAGCTATTGAGCATGTATTTATGATACATGCTGGAAAAGACATGAGTTATAGTTCAGAATTTTTAAGGCCAGAATGAGTTTTGAGAACTGTGTATGGTACCTTTAACATTTCAAAGGAAAAAAAAAACTAATAAAATTTGATGTGCATGCTAGGAGATTTTACTTCATACATTAATAAAAAAATTTGCTTGGCTAAATTAATATTTTTCAACTTTTTTTTTTTGTTTTTACTAATTTCTGTTCAAAACATAAACTCGGTTGAAAAAGAAAATTAAAATAGTTAAAAATAAAATATTTATTACTTATGTAATTTGAGCTAAAGAGGTGCTGTGGTAAATGTTTTGGCATTCAAAATCTTTGGACTTTGACCCTTTTGTTTTTTAATTTTAAACAACTTAACAATGTCAGTGTAATCAGTGTCTCTTGTTGCAAATTCTACCACATTTTAGTAGACTGTATATCTATCATTTATAGATATTTATAGATAAATAAATGATAGATATATAGTCTACTATTAGACAGAATTTTGTTTTGACAAAAAATCTGTGAATGTTCGAATCCTCTTTGTCCTGTCATAGTTCTGCTCAGAAGTAGGAACAAATTTTATTTTATTTTATTTTATCTTTTGAATTTTATTTTGTTTTTTATACAGCAGGTTCTTATTAGTTATCTATTTTATACACGTTCGTGTATACATGTCAAACCCAGTCTCCCAATTCATGCCACGCCGCCACCCCCCTGCCACTTTCCCCCCTTGGTGTCCGTATGTTTGTAGGAACAAATTTTAAACACACATTCTTTTCTTTATCTCCTCCACCCCTCTCACTAATAATGATTAAGAATGTGGAAGAAGGCAATTATCAAAAACGAAAGTAAGATGTATACATACAGGTACCAGTACTCATGCTCATTTAGGGACAGGAATTACCGCTAATATGGAAACGATTGTTTGACCTCTGATCAACAACGTTAGGCATTGCGTGCAGGATATTGGTCACCATGTATTTCGAATAATGCTTTTTAGTTCATTACACTTGAAAATAGCCATGTGCCTAAGATAAGTGATGATAATTACTGTGTTTGGAATAAAATCCTGTGTTTCCTTACTTTGAGAAATGCCTTAATAGGTATGCAATTGGTTTAAACTGTTAGGGACTGCCAAACTTTCTGACTTCATTTACAAGTTGGCTGTTGAACCTGTGTTTTTATGTGTGTGTGTGTGTTAATTTATTTATTTATCTCCCCCCCACCCCCAATTCTTATTTATATCTAAAGGGTGGTTTGAAGGTCAGAAAAGTACATTGACAACAATCCTGTTTACAGACCATTTTATGGTTGTTATCTTTAAGCTTTAGCCTTGGCATTGCTTCCAAGGTCATACTCTGGTATAGCTGTCAGGAGGCACAAAAGACAAACTCTGGCCCAGGAGCAGGAATGGGGCTGCCACGCTGAACTGACAATATGACTACTGAAGATTTTAGCAAGCTTCCTGCAATTAAAAAAAAAAAATTGTCTTAAGCCATAATTACTCATTTCACTTCAGCCTCATAATTTCAGGTTAGACATCCTGAAAATAGTTTCCTTTGTTTTTTGTCTGTCTTTTCTTGTGGAAATGATAAAGCGGAAGATTGAATTCTCTTTGACCACAATTGCAGAGTTGAAAAATATTGTAAATTTAAAACCTTAAAACCACATAGGAATATTCGAAACTGTAGGATGCATAGAGGGTGCAAGAATGAAATCTATATGCATTGGGTATTTGGTGTTTCAAAATATGGCACAATTCCTAGTGATTTTTTAAAAGATGTTTGGAATTTTTGCATTGAGATAAAGTGGAAATGTAGTTGGGGTCCTCTGCTAACACAAAAATATCCATTACTTCTATGATGTTTATGAAACATTCCTGTATTTCTGCAGTAGGGATGTAGGTTTGCCAGGAAATCTGACCATTAGTATGCCAGGAATAAGCCTCTATCCCAAGGCATTGAGTGGTTCTGTGTTATTTCTTTTTATTGGCTCAGGGAGGGGGCAGGAAGGACAGTCACTTTCCCTACCCTGGAAGAGATTTACTCCATAACCAGGCTATTGCTACCCGGGAGCAGCAAATTAATATGCATTTCTCAGCCTGGGTGGCTTTTTGACACCTGATGATATGGCAGTACATTTAGATGATAAGGAAAATGCCTGCTCACAGCAGGAACATCTGTTTTTTTTCTGGCAAGAGGGAAAGTTTTCCACCTTTCCCAAAAAGCTTGAGTGGATGTTTGGGCCAGTCTCTTAAGTGGAGGATTAAAGTTATAATTTTAAAAAAAGGAGAGTAATTCATTATGGTATTTTTCTTATATAATCTTTTAGATGTAAAGTAGTGGCTTTAATGATTTTTTATTGTTAGCAAATACAGTAATTTTTAGGGTTTTATATATTGGTCCTGCTGCTAGATTTTTATAAGTCTAAAGAAAAAGATTTCTTTCTTTCTTTTTAAAGTTTGCCAATATACAGAATGGAGACATTAATTTGATCATAGAATAAAATAGATTTAAAATCCCATTCTCCAATTTATTATTAATTCAACTCTAACTTGTGAAAATATCAATGACGAAAAAATTTGTTGGTTTTTTTTTTCTTCAGGTTATGAAATAGTTTTGCAAATACATTTAACAAACATTTTGACTTTTTTGTAGTTGACTGTAGTTTGGTCCATGAAAAATGTAGTCTTGCATAGACATAGTTAAAAGTACCATAATTTTAAAATCATTTACACTGGAAAAAGTATTTTCAAATTGAAAATAGAATGCATTGTATCCATTTCAGTTGAAAACAGTGACTATCCATGCATCTATTGTAGAAAATACAGTGTAAGTAGAAAATACATTGTATGTTATTAGGTTTGTGGATGTGCTCACATCACAGATACTAATCACAGCTTTATAGGACTATACTCTGTGTGTGCACTTGATCCAAACTTCAGACAGGATTTTGAGGATGAACATTGCTGAAATCCTAGTAGCACCTGCATGGTGCTGTCGACAAAAATGACAGATATGTTGCATAATGATTAATAATATATTTTAGAAATTCTTCACTTACCTGGTGATGACTAAGGTGACTGTAACTGAACTTTTCATACATCGTAAATCAATTAATATATGCATTTATTATTGACTTTACCATATCAACATTGAATTAGAATTTTTTTTTGTTATGGGGGTATGTTTTATTTTTCTTACCAATTAAATACTCAACGTTGATTCTACGAATATAAAATTGTAGACTTTTTCAGATGGAGTTCAGAAGGACAGATCTTTTGATTTTTTTTTTTAGCCCTATCTGCCTTAATATGATTACTTTGTGGTGGCCTGCTGCATGAATTACATGTCATAATTGACATAGAGAAATGCCACACTACTTTTTAGATGCAACTGGAAATAATCACATTTTTCCACAGACATTGTATACTGTAGGTGTGACATTAGATTGAAATAGGCATCTAACAGTGGTATACATCTTTCAGTATAAATTTAAAAGTACAGTCATTGTATTTCAGTGAAAGTGCATTTCCACTGAAGTTCGTCGTGATACCTGATTAAAGCATTTCCTTATTGATTTGATTTTTAAAACAACGGTTAGAAATGTTCCTTTAAAACTCTGGGATTTTGAAACCTTGTGAAAGTAGGAAACATAGTAAGTATTCCAGAAAAAGCCGTCCACGTAGGTACAGGCCACTGAGCTAAGTGCTAGAGTTTAAAGGTGACTGGTGATCTTCTGCCTAGGTGTCACTGTGATCATGGAAGCAGCAATCTTTAAAATTAACTAAATTATAAGTTAGAACTATAATTAGGAGTAAAATCGGAATTTAGTAGTTCAGAAAGCACGACATTGTTAGTTCTGTTGAGAGTCAGGAAATGCTCCTTAGAGAAGGCAGCTTGGGAACTGGGCCTTGAAGAGCGGTGAGTATTTTCACAGAAGAAATGTTGCTGGGAGTCTGGGCTCAGGAATATCCTGTTGGAGGTGAGGAGGCCTGTGACACCACGGGTCCCCGGGTCTGCCTCATGCTTGTTCCAGGTGTGACGTGACCTAACGGGCATTTTAGAAGAATCCTCTGTGGAACGTTGTTGGACAGGATAAGGTTTGAGCCAGCCTCCAACTAGAAGGCTGCTGTAGTGGTTCAGAAGAGAGGCACGTTGATCCTGAACGAGGGTGATGGCCAAAGGGTAAGATCTTGGCCATGAGCTTTGGATTAACGAGACTGTGGAGATTAGGTACATACCTTTGGGACATTCTGTTGGAAATTTAGATCATGAATTCAGAGAAGCAGTTTAGTGTTGGTGACCTGTGCGTGGAAGTTGTCAGGGAGGAGGGTTTGCAATTGTACATTTTTGAGCTTGTTCAGGGAGACGGTAGTGAGTGGTCCATAGTAAGAGCCCGCAGGGGCCATTTAAGGGAAGATGAATAATGATGGAGATACCAAAGGAATCCAAAGGAAGTACCAGCAGCTTTTTGGATTCTAGACATCAGGAAAAGAGAGTTTTGTGGCATGTGGTCTCTTTACTTTAAAGATATATTTTTCCCTTTGCAAGTGGTATTTTGTCACTATGCATACATCCGGTTCATTATCAACTTTTCACCTAATGGTTTTAGCATCCACTGATTATCTTTGCCTGAATGAATGATTTCATTAGGAGTTGAAAACGGTGATTTTTCTAATACTATTAATTGTTCTACTTCCATACTCAGCATTTTCCTGAAAAGACAAGCTTTCCCCATTGGCTGGCACTATTGGTTTCTCTGAAATACACTTCCTACTAAAAAGGCAGGATTGATTTTTAATGCTTTCTGTTTGATTATTCATTTTCAAAGTAAAGAGTTGGTATAATAATCACCTCTAATGGTGGGAAAAGAATAGAAAAACCAGGTCCCTAGCCAATGGTAGGACCCTGCACGATCCTTGACGTAGAAATTGTGCTTGTGTTTCTCCACACTTCCAATCCTTTCTCTCTTCCTGGATGTTTAAGGTTCTGTCGTTAATAAGTTTATCTGCCCCTTATGATTTATTTGAATTTCTGGTCAGTAAGTTTAGGGACAACCATGTGAAACAGATAGTTCCGCTTTGTTCTGAAGTTACTATGCTCAAGTTTTAAGGAAGGGCTCTTAGTATTTTGAGATACAGTGAAGTTTAGTTTCTTCATTTGCTTCATTCTTTTCTTTTGACTTTGTCTATGTCCTCTGCTTATTTTACCATTTCCACATTCCTATAAGCAGGGTCAGTACCTCATCCCCGGGTGTGGAACAGCAGCCTAATCTTACCAGCATCTTCCTTTTGCTTGTGGTTATGCCCCATCACAGCTTGCTTGCTTTTTGTTTGTTTGTTTTAATAACTTTATTTATTTTATTTATTTTTGGCTGTGTTGGGTCTTCGTTGCTGCACGCGGGCTTTCTCTAGTTGTGGCGAGCGGGGGCTACTCTTCGTTGCGGTGCGTGGGCTTCTCATTGTGGTGGCTTCTCTTGTTGCGGAGCATGGGCTCTAGGTGCGCGGGCCTCGGTAGTTGTGGCACGCGGGCTCAGTAGTTGTGGCTCGCAGGCTCTAGAGCACAGGCTCAGTAGTTGTGGCACACGGGCTTAGTTGCTTCGCGATGTGTGGGATCTTCCCGGACCAGGGCTCGAACCTGTGTCCCCTGAATTGGCAGATGGATTCTTAACCACTGTGCCACCAGAGAAGCCCCTATCACAGCTTTCTTGAGCCATAGTGACCAAGAAGGTACAGAGTTTTACTAGTAAAAAGTACTTGCTGCTAATGGTTAATTCTCCTATCGAGTTTCTAAAGTTTATTTTCTGTAGTTTGATTTTTAAAAAATTACAAAGTTTCATGCCAAATTATACTGGTAAATCTTTATAGGTTAAAAAAATTTCTTTTTCATATGTCACAGCATTGGCATAGGTCCAGGACAATCAATTCATTTTTAAGTTTTATTCTCTGATGAAACAGAAAACAGTATCCTGGTCTATTGCTAAGGTCTATACAATGCAAATCTATTATATTACACTTTTTTGTTTCTGTGTGTGTGCTGACTGCTCATGTGGTTTAAGTAATAAAGGATAAGGATCAATCATGTATATGATGATATTTACAAACACGCTACCCTTAGCAAAGTTTTTAAGGAAAATATTTGGGTACTTAAAGTGGGGCACTGATGTAAGTGGGTTAAAGTGAGGTTAACATTTTAAATTTATTCTTGTAGGAGATATTTGGATTTAGTTATTGAACTAAAATGTTCGACTTTCCTACCTTATCCTAGCCTTCTCATTTCTTTTCAGAACATTGAAATTAAGTTTTGCAGCTCTAAAGCCAAAGCAAGTTGTTATAAATTATTATTTGAAAGAGATACTTTGGTTGCTCTGGGGTGTATTAAATAAATATTTATCAGTTGACTAGGTTTTTATGTAAAGACATCACTCGTCATAAGCATGTCGGGGTGAACAACTATATGTCTATTATGTACCATGTATTGGAATAGACTAATTTTTTTCTCTACTTGATATTTGAATTAATGTTTACAACTAGCTTGTGAAGGAGGCAACAGAAGAACCCAGAGTCTTCAGTCTCTTGCCCAAAGTCACAAAACTACGAGGATCTAAATAAAGAGCAAATTCATTCATCTTCCCTGTTTTAAACATTTTTGGTGGATTATAGAAAATATCTCACAATATTATTCTAAGATTGGAAGGAAGAAGAAAAGAGAAAATGCCGTGATTGAGTGATGATAAAAGTCTGGTATAGCAGTATTTTCCATTTTCTGGTGCACGTACTTGGCTTGGGGAGGTTGATTCGAGAGGAGGGCAGAGTGTGTTCTTCTGTCTATTATGGGCCTGCGTGTGTGGCCGCAGCCCTCAGACTCCCTTATCCCAGGCAGGTGACTGCATTTCTGAGGTCTAACCTGGAGGAAATGTCCTCAGTCAGCTCTTTGGTATAGACTTGGGAAAAACATTTTAAATATGTAGAATCATTTTTCTGCTACTTTTGAAAAACCAGGTGCATCATTAATTTGCAAGATCTGGTTTTTTACAAGACACCTTTTTGTTTCTTTTTGAATAGAAAGATGAAAACTACAGAAGCCTCCCACGGGACACTAGTAACTGGTCTAACCAATTTCAGAGAGACAATGCTCGCTCGTCTCTGAGTGCCAGTCACCCAATGGTGGACAAGTGGCTGGAGAAGCAAGAACAGGTAACATAAACGAATCCTTCTACATGCGTCGGTGGTGTACCTTCCTAGCCCATCCCCCAGACGTTTCCCTCCATCACAGTGATGATTGGAGATAAGTGATTCTGCCAAACTGTAGTTAAGGACCAGGGTCTGCATCAGAGTGCGTGTAACATAAATGTAGAATATTTCGGTGGTGGTTCCTGATCAAAGATTTCTCATAAGCAGGTGCTGTAGATTCTCAAGTATCACCACCGTAGAGCTTGTTAGGCTGTGAGGCACAGATATTTGGTGTGAATAATACGGTTTATAGGTAGACTTTCAAGACCACGCATGGGCTCTCCTCTCGACTGAGAGGCAATTAAGTCAAAGGATCTGAAGAGGCAAAATAAATTTTCTGTTATCCCTGACTTCATTTTATGGGAAAAATATAAGCTGTAGTATTGTTTCAGCATTTAGACTACCTTGTCAGGTCTGGGGACTTGTCCTTTCATAAATGTCAAGGACCTGTTGTAGGTGTCTACGTTTTCAGAGTAGCTTAGTTCACTCTGTGGGGTAGTCACCTCCAATTCATGAAATCAGAATTGTTACCACTCAGTATACATAATGGCTTCCTGTCTTGGGAAGAGGACTGTTTGCAACAAAACTGTTGGTATGAAGACTAAGAATTTATCTGGTAAGTTTTGATGTATAAAAAATTCTTGCAGTGTTGTTTTTTTAAAGTGTTAATTGTCTATTGTTAGTCATAGTGTTTCTCTGTAGTGGGAACGCCAGTGTTTTCTTTGTAGTTTTAATAGTTTTGATATTAAAAATGCACTTATTTGGTTCCTTCGTCATCTATATTCTTTAAAAAGTTCATATGGATCACAAACTAGGTGAGTACTCGGTGACAGAATGTTTTGTTGTGTATCAGTTTCAGTAATTTCTAAAATTATTGATAATTTGGTTGCCTAGATACTGGAATAGCTGTTTTTCAATTTAGATTAATGATATCAGTGGAAAGAAACCCTAAGTGTTTTGCTGAATTCATCTCAGTCTATGTTTTACAGCATAAACCTCCTAAAATAGTTCTGTGTATGTGGGGTGTTTGATTATGAAACAATAAAAAAGGACAGTTTGCCTTTGTTACCTGTGATGGAATGATTTTTATCCTATAGTAGTAAGGAGCATAAAACTTTGTGTGCTGGAAATAATTTTAAGATTTTTTTTTTTTTTTGATGTGGACCATTTTTGAAGTCATTATTGAATTTGTTACAATATTGCTTCTGTTTTATGTTTTGGTTTTTTGGCTGCAAGGCATGTAGGACCCCAGCTTCCTGACCAGGGATCAAACCCACACCCCCTGCATTGGAAGGCAAAGTCTTAACCAGTGGACCGCCAGGGAAGTCCCTGGAAATGATTTTAAATAGTTTAAAAACCGTGGAAGTTCTACTTAGGAAAAACAAGTGATAAAAACAAGTGAAAACCCAGTGATAATGAAATAGTAACACCAATTAGTTTAAAATCTGTATTGTTTTGAGAAAATTATCACTTTGAAGTAACTTTTTAGGATTGAGATAATTCACCTCGGGCCTGGGGTCAGACCGGCTGCTATCGGCTCTTCACCATGTGTGGGGTTTGGGCACTTGCTCACCTTGTCTGCCCCTCAGTTTATTCACATAGTGGACATAGCAGATGGGTAATCATAGAGCTGGCCTCATTGGTGATATAATACCTGCTGAGGGCTTAGAGTCATGCCCGGTACCCAGACAAATTCAGTGTGTCTTAGTATATTTGTTGGAAAAACATTGGGTGCTAATACAGAGCATCTAGATTGCATGATAAGGAACTACTCCTTGCTCCTTTAACAAGAAGTCAGGGGGAAGGGAAGGTAGGGGTTCATTTCTGGCCCAGTGGCCTTCCTGAGGGTCAAGGTTCCCCAACTTCTCCCGGAGCCCCGCAGGCTTGGCTAGTCCTTTCCTGCTGGGTCCAGACCATCACATCCCTGCAGAGGAAGGGGGCGGGGCCCTTCTCTTCACTGTGACCCATTTGAAAGCAGATAAGCTTTTCCTGTCACCACCACCTCCCCCTTCCCCGCCCACCAGATGCCCTTTGTGTTTTGTTGTCCAGAATCTCATGACTTGCCTACCCCTTTCGAAATCAAAGGCAGTAAAAGTACCTGTGTTGGTTTAGACTAATTGCGTTTGACCTGCCGGTGCTGGGGGTAGAAATGGGGGTTTACCTTCCCTGAAACACAATTGTTCATCACTAAACACAGTCAGGGCTACGTTCAAGCTGAAGATGCTGAATCTGACCATTTTTATTGCAAGATTAGGAGAAAAAAATTGGCAGCCCGGAGTTTCTAAAATATGATACATTTAATTACTTCTAAAAATATAACTTTGTCTTACTATTGCGGTTGTAGGCCTGTTTTTATGGGAAGTAGTACAGATTTTCTTTGTAATTTGGGGGTTTCTTTTTAAGCAAAAGGGATGCATTGAGACACACCTTTTTTTTTTTTTTCCCCAAAACTAAGCCTTGATTGGCTTTTGTTGAAGTTATTTGAAGTATTTGTTCCATGATAAGAAAGTTAAAAAAGAAAAAAAAAATGCTTTCTTAGTATGTGTAGCCCACTGTAAATGACATTAGCTTATTGACTCTTGAGCCTGCAATCATCTTCTTCCTTGGCTTCAGTTTAAGAAATGCCGATCCATTCATTAAATTTAATGATTTACCATCAGCAGGATAATTAACTAGCCTGAAGTCTATTTAACTGGACAGGAACAGCAAAAACAAAACAAAACCCATATTAAAACTTTGGCCAAAAGTAAGCACAATTGTTTGGGCAGAAGAGTACAAATAGGTTATGCTGGATACACTGGAAATCTAGTCCAGCCATTCTCATTTAATTGTGGATTTATTCATTTAACTGTTCCCATGAGTCATTTGACTTTAATGGCCTGATGTCTCTTCTGTGGTTTTTTTTTTTTTGCCATTAAAAATATAGTAAAGGAGTGGCATCATGTAGATAAAAGAATGTTTCATATGGTTAAAAAAAAAATCAGCCCTTGCCTTTATGCTTTAGGATCACTGGGGTGGAACTGATGTCTTCTTTTAGTTATGCCATCTGGACTGAAGAGGTCAAGAGAGTTCTAGATTGTATATGCCTCCAGTGGTTTTGTTTTTGCTCTATTTCCTACTAGAGTGCTTGTTTCTCATTATCTCTGTTTTTTGAAGGCAATTATGACCACATCAGCTTTGCCAGTGGGAATAAACAGTAGGGATGAAAAGGACAAAGGAGGGTGTGAGTGCTGAGCTAGCAGGCACCTCTGGAAGCTGAGGTGCTTTCTCTTTTGGGATTGATAAGGGGGCCGTTGAATCTTCCTTCCCTCTGTTAGAGTGTTGGTAAGTCACACCTCTGTCTCTAAAGGTAGGTGGTGTATCTGAACTCTGAACTCTGACCCAGGAAGCACTTGGAGTCAAAGTCAACATGATTCCAGAATCATGACTGACTCACCTTGCTCAGATTTGCCTGTAGCAGCATCCTACATCAGGGTCATCTCAGAAGGTAGAGGACTGAGCGTCTTTCAAAGACATCCTTTTCTCACCTCAATCTTGTGACTTCCTTCTCCTGGGAGCTCTCAGAGGAAGCACAGAGGATTTGAAAACTAAATGGGTTTCTGTCGTGTTGCCTTAAAAATGTTCTCCTGCTTCCGAAATTTTGACTCTGAGACCCAAGAAACAAAAAACACAGCAAACCCCCCTCATGTTTTTTTTTTTTTTTTGTAATTAATTAATTTAATTAATTTATTTTTGGCTGCATTGGGTCTTCGTTGCTGCGCGTGGGCTTTCTCTAGTTGCGGTGTGTGGGCTTCTCATTGAGGTGGCTTCTCCTGTTGCGGAGCACGGGCTGTAAGCACGTGGGCTTCAGTAGTTGTGGCACACGGGCTCAGTAGTTGTGGCGCATGGGCTTAGTCGCTCTGCGGCATGTGGGATCTTCCCGGACCAGGGCTCGAACCCGTGTCCCCTGCATTGGCAGGCGGATTCCTAACCACTGCATCATCAGGGAAGCCTCCCCAGTTTTGATGTGTGACAATGCTTTAAGAAATCTGAATTCCTTTTAACGATTACCATTTCCTTGACTCTGCATGGACTATAATTTAATATTGGCAGATAATAGATCATAAGCTGCCTTTGTTCTTCTATCCCCACAGTTTATTGCAACTAATAAATTCCACAGAAGAGGAGGCAGGAACTTTACAATACATGATTGGGAGAATTTGGGACCAGAATGTAGAGGGACCTTAAGGGAAATTTAAGCTAATTGGGAGCCTGCCATTTTCACTACCTTGTCTGGGTGAACAGGCCTGAAGCCAATTAACAGAAAACACTAGGAGGTGGAAGGCACATTCCAGCCACCACTTACGCTCTGTTACAGGGGACGACTGCCCTGACCTTTAGAGAAAAGTCCATGCTTTAAGGTTCTTTCCATCAAGCAAAAACCGCATCTAATTGGCAGATTATACCGAGGGAGGCAGACTCAGGGAAAGACCTTAAATGTGTGGTGATCACGAGGTTTAGGTTTGACATTGAATGGGCCGTCCCCTCCTCTTTGGAGCCTGTGAGGCTATGAGTTTTAGAAGCACTAAACTGCCTTTTTCCTTCTTATTTTGTGCATTTTTGTCACTGTCTCCAGCCACGATGCTTTTGCTCCAGGCTTTTTCATGCAGACAGAACATTTCTGAATTTTGATCACTTATTCCTTCTGAAATGAATGTGGCTAATCCAGGGATAGGTCTGTTTTTACATCAGCCTGTATTTGTTGACTCCTAGAGATTATAATTAGAAAGTAGCGGATGGTTAAATAGAAAACCTATGTAATAAAATAATGCCAGGGAATGAATGCTTATCGTTGGTCCTGTTCTCAGAAAAGAAGAGTCCAACATTGTCTGCTTATCCTGATACTTTTTAAACTTTTGAAAATATTTATACATTATGATTGCTATTCACGTGCTACATAGTGAGTATAGTCACAAATCATGGAAAAGGTAGGTTACTATGAAAGTGTTTCATTTTTACATTTCATTGTAATTTGATTAAAGCCAAGGTTTTGAGGAGCTAGAGCAGAAGTAAATTTTAGAAATTAGAGCCTGTTTTGGATGTGAGTAAACAGCGTAGTGAAGCTACGTTTTTAAGCTTTTCCAGATTTTATATGGGGATAGTTTAAAAAAATGAGTAAGTCAGTCAGTAAGTCCTCGTGTTCCTAGGTTTTGCCCATTTCACCCTGGCGTGATGAGTGACGGGGTCAGGGGTCGTGCTGTGCGCCCACACCTCTCTCCGCGGTTGGTTTTTCCTCCATCCACCTGCACAGGGAAGATCTCATCCTTCCCCAAGTGCTTAAAAACCTTTTCTAAATGGGGGAAAAAAAAAAAATCTCATCTCATTGACACTTAGAACCATCCAGATGACATAAATAACTCGTTTTCCAGAATATGAACTGATAATACTTTCTTAATGACAAAATGAGGAAGTGGCTTCTTCAGAAATCTGATTCCAACAGCTGCAAACCAGTCAGTGAAATGACTGCAGGGTCAACCCCTTAGAACAAGGAAGAGCTATGGAAATTCTGACATGGGAACTGGCCGGGCTTCGTGGTCTCCGCCACACTAATGGGACAGGAGGTTAGGGTCTGGTCCTGCTAAATAGTAACTGGAATGTGGTTTGTTTGTTTATTCTTTAGCACATAGACACTGAGTAACCAAAAGACTTGATAATCTGGTTAAAAATAATCAAAGGCCCCTGCCTCCCAATTCTGAAGTTCTACAGTCTTCTATTAAAAGGCAGGGGATTTATTAATATTATTTCCTAGTTGGCAAAGTTTCGCAGAACTTGGGCCAAAGCAAATAGAATTGTGTTCACCTCTAACAGCAGCAAATGTAGAAACTAAAAACATAGATCGTTTTAAAAATTAAGTTTAGTTTTCATTATAAAATGCCAGAGTTTCTTCATAGCAGAAACATGTCATGTTCACAATAACACCAAAAATAAAACCAAAACAACCTTTGAAGAGAGGTGTCATGTCTCCTGGATATGCCAAGAGCAGATTATCTTGTTGTGCTTTGATAATGGGATGCCTGCCATTATAATACATGTCTTAACATTAGTTGAGGTTTAAAACTGATAGTGTCATCTATGTATGTGACACATATTATTTTTCAGAAGCCCTACACATTTTCTACTTGTATTGTCAAAGAACAGTGGACTTATAGCATCAAATATAAGAACAGGACTGGAGCGCAGGGGGCTGGTGGACATTCTTCCGAGAAGGAAACACGAGTTTCCCAGGGAGCCTTGCCAGCCACGTGCAGGGCCACTTTGGATGGTGTTTTCTTGTGAGAGCGACAAGCAGCATTTTACCCTTATGTAAATTCAGTGGCACATAACTCACTGGTGTGGCCTTTTCTTGGTTGTATAAAATCTGCAACCTTCATTTTCACTATAGACAAAATGGGGAAAATAATACCTGCTATTGGCTTCATGCGTGAAGATTGAGTGAGTAACACATATCAAAATGCAGATCCAGTTTTTGGTGCATCGTGGGCACTTGTTAGGTGCTGCTTTCCTATCTTTATTTTGGGTAAGAATAGCCTCGATAACTCTCCCTAGTGTCACAACAGTCACTGTTTTTCTCCTGGCATATTGGGAGTACCATTTGGGGTGCTGGGCTGGTTCATTTTCATCCCTGGTGTATTTCTAATGCCCTCATCATCCTTCCAGAATTGGATTCTTGCTTCCATGGCATCTTACCAGAATTAAAATAAAAGTTAATCATTTTAAATCATCTCTGGTTCTTTTCTGAAGAACATAATCTGACATAAAAATGACATTAGTGTTCATCTCTGTGTCTGTGTCCATTTTTTATATTCCCTTTTGGTTTTGGCAAGCACGCGTGGTTTTGATACGATTAGATCTAAGGATGCCATTTAAGAATGCTAAGTGTCTTACTAGGGTTTCTGCTTGGCCATTTTCTAAGCTTCTGGGTGCCTTTGTGAAGTGAATGGAGCTCGGGAGACACAGGGCTGCCCATGGGCTTTTAGAGTGAGGGGTGCAGTTTAAGGGGTCCTAGTCAATTCTCCTGTTCCTTTATGACTGGCCATTTTTATTGCTTCTTTGGCCTATGGAGCTGAAAGCCTGCAAGCAGCAGGGAAGTGCTTCAGAAATTCTACCGAGTGAAAAATCTTTGGTGGTGTGTGGATTAACCTTCACTGGGAGTCTGTTAGTAGCTGATGATTTTCTTGCCTGTGAATACAGTGGCTAGAACTAGATGTTTTAGAGCTTGCACTGTGGATAAAGGCGCATTTTCTTTTTTAGCTACGACCCTCAGGTGCCTTTTCATAAATTCATTGCAGGCAGTCTTCAAGATTTTGTTGTGAGCTGTGTGATTAAATATGACCATGAAAAGAATACAGGCTTTCTCCTCTCTCTTTATCCCCACCCATCTGTATGTCATTTGCTTTTGAAAATTTGTTCTTTATTTCTACGCCCAGTGAGCGGGGGAACTGCTATCCTTTAAAAATCCTGGTTAAGAAATTGCATTAACATCTTTGGCTTACATACAGTATGTTGTTTTCACTACCCGTTTCCTGCAGCCTGCCTGTAGCAATTGAATCCCTCTAAGCCATTTAAAATTTTGGAATGTTATGATCTAGGTAGGTATACTTTTTCAAAATCAGTCTTATACAGGCTTTTTCCAGCTACCTTCAACAGGATTCTGGAATGGTCCTGAAAAAATGGCCGTTTTTAAGCACTAAAACATTTTGCCCAATGGTTTTATGTTCTTTTTTCCCCCACTGAGGGCTGGGTATATGTGCCCTGTAGTATTTTCATTGGGTCTGTGTATCTATGAGACATTTTTTTCCCTTCAGTTCTCCCTCCCTCCCTTCCTTCCTTTCTCTCTTTCTTTTCTCTGCTCTTATGGCTGAGAGGAGGTTGTTGATCAGCTTTCTTTTTAAAGAAGAAAATACTGAAAAATAAACATGTAGTTTCCACAACATACACCTGATGGTATTGCAAGGCAGGGGGGTTTGTTTGGGCTTTTAGGTTTCACTTTATGTATTTGTAGAAATATATACTCCTTTGCAAGAAGAACATATTACTTGAAATACTTTTATTTTTAGTAAATCAAACTTCATAAGATTAGAAGATGGAGCAATGTTTTCTCTCTCTCTCTCTCTCTTTTTAATAAATACCGTAATTCCCAAACTGTAAGATAAAATGGCAATGTGGATATTAATCAGAACCAAGTTAAACCCTTTGAGAAGTGCAGTGTCTCTTCCTGCCTGCGGTGATCGCTCATTTCTCTGAAGTCATTCTCGTATCCTCCTGTTCCCATCACTACATTTACAGACCTTCCTGGGCTCGTGCCGCCTGTCCTCATACCTGGAGGAAGCTTCCCTAAGGCCAGCCGTCTTCACCTCTGTTCTGTCTGCCATCCCTTCTCAATCTTAGGACTTTGCCTTCGTATTTAATTCCTCCCTACACAGTCCTGAATGTGTGTGTGTGTCTCTGCACTAGATCTTTCCGCTCAGCAGATACACGCTCCATTAACACTCCCCCTGCCCCACACGCCCTTGTCTCCCTTTTGCCTCTGCCTGGCTTACTGTCCCTCCCAGTTCACAGATTTGGTTCCTGCTTATCTTTCATGTATCCAACCCTACGCATCCCGCCCCGCCCCCCACCAGGGGACCCTCCCTAATCCTCACGCTTGCAGGAGGGGGACATTCCTGCTGCCCTTACATTATTGTCTCTTCTTTCATCAGCCTTCTGTTTATAACATTTATGAATTTGAATTTATCTTTGTTTATGTCTGTTTCCATGCGCTAAAATGGCACAGGCGTTGTCTTGGTTACTGTTTGTTTGTAGCTCCGAGTCATCCCCCATGTGTTTTTGAGTGAGTAAGTGTTGTGATAAATTGAAAGGAAAAAGTCCATAATATTTTTTACTTTTTCTGATACCATGGATTACAGGTGGATTCTTTGTTGGGTGGACTAGATTGGCCATATGATGTGATACTGTGATTTTTATTAGTTACGAGCTAAAAATGGCAGATTATAGGTAAAGCAAAGAAAACCTGTTAAATATTAAGTCATGTACATAAGTAAACCTTAGAAACACGGTCATACTTCTGAGTCATCGATGTTAGGCTGCATCCTGGCTTGTGTTGCAAGTGGTGCAAGTTTTACTTCAAAAACCTTGATCTGGTGGAGAGCGTGGTCTTCCTCATCCACTTATTCAGTCACTTCTCATCTTCCCCTGAGAACATCTTGTAACTAACTGAACATGGATTCAGGTGTTAAAAGGTGAGCACCATCAGCCTGTTACTAACAGTGTCTCTGCATCTCCATAACTTTTGCTGTATCACAGTTGGTCACAGTTGCCCTGGGAAAGCCCCCTGAGGCTTTTAAGGCTTTGTCTAGAAGGTCATGGTCTTAGAGGGTAAGAGCTGCTGGGACTTACTTAAGTGAGGCATTAGTGGGACATGAGGAAAAAAAGGCCGCCTAAAATGTTGCTCAAGGTCCAACATAGTCATCGATTCTATTAGCTCTAAAAATTTTAATTACTTGAATATTTAAAGTACTTGATTATCAGAAAATATTAAATTACTCTGTTTATAACTAAAGTGACAGATTAATTTTCGATTTAATTGGAAAAACAATATTTGAACAAACCATTTGATTATATTTAATATTTTATAAGCAAGTGAGTTGAAAGTAATATATTCTCTCCTGAATATATATTTTATTTGTTTCAGAGCTGTTTTCTTACTGTTTAAAATTTTTTTTGCAGAGAGTGCTGAGGCTTTTATTGTCATTAGAATGAATATGAATTATACTATTACTCTGGGACCCCAGCCTGGCGAAAATGTTTTCTTTAAGAGACTAATTTTCTTATTCTAGGAACAGTGGAGTTTGGTATTTACATGTTCAGTATATAAAATATGGATATTACAAATTCTGATCTAGCATTAGCATTTTAGATCTAGTAGATAGCTTTTTGATATGGTTTTCTTCAATTCTCTGAGTAAAGTTTCTCTTTTGATACATGGATATTTCATATAAAATTGAGTTTTAGAAATTATTTTCAAAGAGAGGAGTGATATCCTTTGTGTCTTATGGAATTGCACAAAAAGTTTTTTAGTGAAAGGAATTGATTCTTACAGGAAGATAACCTCACATAGGTTGTAGAGAATTTTTTTAAAAATTAACGCTTATTAGGTGTCCCTATTTATTCCTTATCATCCTCTGGGCTCGTTGAACATCTAATGAGATGAGTGATTAGAATTATGGGGTCTTCCCTGCTACCTTGGGAGATAGTATACTCGTTGGACTATATGGGGATTAATTTGATAGCATGATTTCTTTTTTAATTAATTAATTTTTAAACATCTTTATTGGAGTATAATTGCTTTACAATGGTGTGATAGTTTCTACTTTATAATAAAGTGAATCAGCTACACATATACATATATTCCCAGCTCTCCTCCCTTTTGCGTCTCCCTCCCACCCTCCCTATCCCACCCCTCTAGGTGGTCACAAAGCACCGAGCTGATCTCCCTGTGCTATGTGGCTGCTGCCCACTAGCTATCTATTTTACATTTGGTAGTGTATATATGTCCATGCCACTCTCTCACTTCGTCCCAGCTTACCCGTCCCCCTCCCCATGTCCTCAAGTCCATTCTCTACGTCTGCGTCTTTATTGCTGTCCTGCCCCTAGGTTCTTCAGAACCATTTTTTTTTTTTTTTTTTAAGATTCCAAATATATGTGTTAGCATACGGTATTTGTTTTTCTCTTTCTGACTTACTTCACTCTGTATGACAGACTCTAGGTCCATCAACCTCACTACAAATAACTCAATTTCGTTTCTTTTTATGGCTGTGTAATATTCCATTGTATATATGGGCCACATCTTCTTTATCCATTCATCTGTCGATGGACACTTAGGTTGCTTCCATGTCCTGGTAAATGTAAATAGTGCTGCAATGAACATTGTGGTGCATGACTCTTTTTGAATTATGGTTTTCGCAGGGTATATGCCCAGTAGTGGGATTGCTGGGTCATATGGTAGTTCTATTTTTAGTTTTTTAAGGAACCTCCATACTGTTCTCCATAGTGGCTGTATCAATTTACATTCCCACCAACAGTGCAAGAGGGTTCTCTTTTCTCCACACCCTCTCCAGCATTTATTGTTTGTAGATTTTTTGATGATGGCCATTCTGACTGGTGTGAGGTGATACCTCATTGTAGTTTGATTTGCATTTCTCTAATGATTAGTGATGTTGAGCATCCTTTCATGTGTTTGTTGGCAATCTGTATATCTTCTTTGGAGAAATGTCTGTTTAGGCCTTCTGCCTATTTTTGGATTGGGTTGTTTGTTTTTTTGATATTGAGCTGCATGAGCTGCTTGTAAATTTTAGAGATTAATCCTTTGTCAATTGCTTCATTTGCAAATATTTTCTCCCATTCTGAGGGTTGTCTTTTCATCTTGTTTATGGTTTCCTTTGCTGTGCAAAAGCTTTTAAGTTTCATTAGGTCCCATTTGTTTATTTTTGTTTTTATTTCCATTTTTCTAGGAGGTGGGTCAAAAAGGATCTTGATGTGATTTATGTCATAGAGTGTTCTGCCTATGTTTTCCTCTAAGAGTTTTAGAGTGTCTGGCCTTACATTTAGGTCTTTAATCCATTTTGAGTTTATTTTTGTGTATGGTGTTAGGGAGTGTTCTAATTTCATTCTTTTACATGTAGCTGTCCAGTTTTCCCAGCACCACTTCTTGAAGAGGCTGTCTTTTCTCCATTGTATATTCTTGCCTCCTTTATCAAAAATAAGGTGACCATATGTGCATGGATTTATCTCTGGGCTTTCTATCCTGTTCCACTGATCTATGTTTCTGTTTTGTGCCAGTACCATACTGTCTTGATTACTGTAGCTTTGTAGTATAGTCTGAAGTCAGGGAGCCTGATTCCTCCAGCTCCATTTTTCTTTCTCAAGATTGCTTTGGCTCTTTGGGGTCTTTTGTGTTTCCATACAAATTGTGAAATTTTTTGTTCTAGTTCTGTGAAAAATGCCATTGGTAGTTTGATAGGGATTGCACTGTGATTTCTTTTTTTAAATTAAAAAAATTTTAGAATATGTTATTTACTTGATTTTTACAAAGGTAATATATTCATAGCTCCCAAATCAAACATTATACATGGATATTACACAATACTGCCTTCCAGCCCCCAGCTCACCTCCCCTTATGCAACCACTGTTACCAAGTTTCTGTGGATCCTTTCAAAGGATACCATTCTTTCATGAGCAAATATGAAACTATATTCTCTTTTCACATTTTTACTTAAATACTACCTATCATCTTCTGGGCTTTGATTTTTCTGTTGAGAATGGCTGGGTGATCTTTTTATATGGAAACATAAAAAGGGTCTATTTTTGAAACAGTTTATTAATTTTCCTTTGTACAGATGGGACGTTGTCTGCTGATGAGCACGTCAATTGTTTACTGTGTTTTGTTCTTGCAAACAACAGCCCAGTGAATAACCTTTGTCCTTCAGCCACTTGGCATTGAATATCTCTTGGATAGAAACCTAAAAATGAATTGTACATTTGTGGGTTTGTACGAGAGTATATACATGTATAACTTTGATGGATGTTTCCAGACTGACCTCAGTAGATGCTGGACCAAGTTACACTCCCACCAGCAATGCCCAGGAGACCCCATGCACTCTGTCATGTCACGTTACAAAATGAGGTTTTGTGAAATCTGTTCAGCTGATGAGATATGCCTTTGAAATCATTCCCTTTCCCCACTCTCTAGAGCATAAGGCTGTTGACACAGTTTGCAGCTTGTGAGCTGAGAGTGGGCTTCCTTTCCTCTTAGGGAGAACAGGCCACTCAATCCCTGTCTTCCTGGGAGGAAAAGGAAGCCTTGGCGTAAACAGTGGGGGTGGGGTGGGGTGGGGAGGGGGTTCTTGTTACTCCTTCACAAAGTAACACGGAGGAAACACACCATAGTATTAGTTTTGATGCTGCTGTTTCTGTTGTGGGTGGATCTTCCTGCCACCCCTTTACGGACATCGCAGCACTTCTCCCCTGCACCCCCAGCGCTGCCGGCTCCCCTGAACTTGTTTGGTCTCCAGATTCTTCTTGCGCTTACATCGCTGGCCTTTTGAACATGCTCCTCAACTCTCCCCTTGCCTCTTCCTGAGTCCTCTCCCCAGGTCAGAACTTGGAGGTCTCCACCTCTGGAGACGTCCTGACACCTGCCTTCCGTGGCCTATTATCCTACCCGCCTACTCCTGCCCAGACCAAGGGAAGGTGCACCCAGGAGCTTTTATTCCCTTTCTTTCCATCATGGCACTTACCATGTTTCATTTTAATTACGGGTCTTTCTCTTTTAATGAGAGCACGGCCCGTATTTGTTGCTCAGGGTTTCTGTTTGTGAGGGAGGCATGCCTAAACTGGTGGCATTAAATCTCTTTCGGAACCTTTGCATCTAAGCACACCTTACTTTCACTGAATGCTTTTGTAATTGTAAAGGGCTACATACTTGTAATTTGTGTATCTAAACGGTTCTTCTCTTAACACATTTTTATAGCCAACATTTTGATAAAAAATATATTATTCCATAGATAGTATGTCTTTCCTTATAGTGAATGTTTAACTTTTCAAGAATCTCTTCTAGATTAAATTGGGAAAATTTTGAGGGGAGGGCAAGGAAAGTTAGATTATATCAGCAGAAATCTAGGCTTTTGGACTTACTCCTATTTTAAGTCCCCAGAGGGACTAATTTTCCTGAGAACTTTGTATTTTAATCATAAACATACCCAATTCAGTAATACTTTCATAAACCTTTGGCTGAGAGTTTGGCATTAATGTCCTGAACTCATAGAAAGAGAAACATATTTTTGTGGATTGGCCAAGAAAAACAGGTCTCAATTCAAATAAAAATAATGTTTGTTATTTTAAAAAGATTTTTCCACTGAGTTATGTGTTAAAGTTTTTGCTAATTTAGTTGTCTAATATTGCGCACGACTTAGGCAGTGATTTGATATACTTTCTGTGGCTCAACATAATGCCTATCTGAATTTTTAAAATTTTGCTCTTGAGTAGGAGTTAAGTTGAATTAGGGTGCACATAATTACTTAACTAACTTTTATTATTTATTTTGTGGATTTTTATATAAAGATAAATCCCATGTCTTATTTCTTTAAATATATTGGAAATCGCAAAATATGCAAAGGACTTTTATTGATGGTGAAAATGCCTTCTTTAAGGTGCATGTGCATTTTCCCTTCTGTAAGCGACTGGACCAGCATTTTGAATCTACTGCATCCCTGGAAAATCTTTCCCTTGGCTTCTCTGACATTCTGTCTCTAAGCTCAGTCATTGTTTTATTTGCAGAAATGTCTTTCTTCTGCTCTTCCCGTTTGCGTGCACGCAGGTCATTTTTCTAAATGGGATTTTACGTGCTCTTCCTTGGCATGACCTTTCAGTTTCTCTTCCCATCCCTCCAGCTTTGTGTTTCCCACAAATACTAGCCGACTACTTCTGTCTAGATGTCTTTGAGCTCTCTTTACACTTTCTCCCAAGCAGAGGGAAGTTGTCCCTAGTCTAAAGGGCAGTGCGAGTTGAAACTCCTTGCTCTGGACCTGACTCTCCATCCATCTGTGCAATCCATCACAGCCTCTGTATGCCAGAATGACCTCACCCCCTGTGAAATTGTCTGTAGTTAATTTTCAAATGTTTCCTAGAGCTAGAAAATTCTATAACTGTCAGTGACTTTCTTGTTTCTTGTCATTTTGCCATGGGTCTCCCAGGTTTCAAACTTATTTTGTTTCTTTCTCTTTCTACTGCTTCTTGTTTTATCTGTTGCCAGGTACTACATATTATACCTTTAGTCTTGCATATATACGTGTTCTTTCTACCTTCTAGCACCTGTTCTCACTTCAGCCATACTCCTTTCAACTGGACTGATGTAACGTGTGTCTCCCTCTACCATCTGTCCCTTCTTTAAGTCAATGCTGCACATTCCTATTTGCTTAATCTTTCAAACCACTGTTTGTATTGCATCACCTCCAAGTTTAAAGGCATAAAAAAGACTCCCTCCTGCAGTGATTTAAAATTAACCTCATTAGCTTGGTGTTCTGTATACTCTGCAATCCAAAATCCAAGTTAACTTCTTTAGACTTCATCTCCTACCGTGACCTCATGCATATCCTATGCTCTGTTGGACTTCTGTGCATTCCTTTTAAATAAATATTCCTTCTGTTAAATAAATATCCCTTCTATTTCTTCTATTCCTCCAATGTCCCCCCACCTTTTGAATCAGTGTTGTGTCGTTAATTACTTAATCCAGTCTCTGGTCACGTGTTTTGGATGCTCACTTTAAGATACTGCCCTGCTTGAGAATGGAGTGGTTGGAACAGGGAGGAGACCAAAATTGGGTCCTAGTTCATGCTTCTTAATGGGAATCTTGAATAAGCTGCTTAATCTCTAGCTTCCTGGAGGGGCAGAACCTGGATGGAAATGGTCCCTTAAGGAAAACCAATATTCCAAAAGTCTGTCTGGAAAACAAGGAGTCTGGTAAAATTTTGAGGAAATCCAAATCATTGATTTCAGTTAATGATCTTTACACAAAATACAGATCAGTTTTTAATCCCATGACATCAGGGGTTATTTTCTCGCTTTTGAGTCAGAGATGTTCTGGTGCTCTGTGTGGAGCCCCCTGTGCGGAGGCTGTGTCATGTGCTCCCAATCAGAGGCTCAGATTTGATTCCTGCCTTGAGGGATTGATTAGTCTGACTGCTCTTTGAACCGCCCTTTCCTGATCTGGACTGTTGGAGGAATTACCTCTTTCTTACTAATAAAGTTCAGAAGCTTTAATGACCTTATCACAGTGGTTTACAAATTATGCTCCTGACCAGAAAAACTTAGATTTCTGTTGCCCTTAGCTGTGTGACCGTGGTCACTTTGATTTGACTCTTCAGTAAAATAATATAGCTCAATAGTCAATAAATGTTACTTTAATTACATAATATGTTAGTCAAAACCTAATATAAAAGTTATTGCTCTTCTTTGCCACACACCCTGTCCTAGTGATTGCTTTAAATTTTCAATAGTCATGTTCTATCATTAGGAACTCAACTTGCTTCTTATCTTTAAATATAAGGCCTTGTTGGATAGAATAATAAGCAAATTACATTCAACAGTCTATTCTACTGTCAAAAAATGTAGTTTTTTTTTTGTATGTGAAACAAATGTGTAGTATTTAGTCAAAATAATTCCGTCCCTGCTCTCAGATGCCTTATAGTCTCTTGGGGGCGACAGAGCACTGTGATCCTTGTGTGCTTCTGGTGAGTAAGAGGTGGGTGAAAGGCATCACATGGACATTTCAGTGCATGTGACAGTTGGACGGATATTCGGGTACTCTACCCCAAAACACTAGGACTGCTTTGGATAAATAGATGGTATTCACTTTGGATCTTGAAAGATGACAGTGGTACCCCGGTAAAGCCAGGTTACAGAAAGATGAGCATAGGGGAGGTTTTGTTGGTGAGAAGTCTGGTGTGATGGGAGTTTAGTGTTCATGTGTGGACAAGATAGATATTAGAAGTTAAATTGGGTCCAGATTGTGTGGAAGTATCCAAATATATATTATGCAAATACAACATTGGTGATGGAGAAAAGGGGTCAAATCTGTCACATTGGTTCAAACAGCAAGTTTCTTTACCCATTAAAGTACACTGAAAATGGATTTGAGAAGAGAAACCCCCATTAGAAGGATAAGAAATAATGTCCTAGATCCATGCTGTTGCAGCAGAGATGAAAAGAATAAATTTGATAGGTACTAGGAGGTAGAATCAATTGGTCTTGGTAGTAATCGAGCTGTGATTTTCTATGGCTGAGATATTAAAAATGGCTCACAGCAATTTCAGTAGAATGAAGGGCCAGGCACCAGATTTCTCGGGGGTTGAGGGATAAATGGGAGGTCTAAAACATGAAAAACTAAGAGAAGAAGAGGAAGGCGTTTAGATTTTTTAAATGATGGGAGGGGTTGTTGCTTAGTTGCCTGCTGATATGAAGAAGTCATTGCTCATTGGGATAGGGCTGTTCGCTCAAAATTTCAAGTTAAAGAGAACCTTGATTACCTTGCATTAATAAGCCAGATTTCATCAGGCTTCATATTTGATTAGTTCCTCCTGGAGTCTTTAAAAGACCCTTCTGGTTTCTACTGACCTGAATGGTTTTGTGTTACTGGAATATATCTTGTTGTCTGTTTCTTCCAGCAGATTACTATGAATATATTAAATAACATTAGGCTTGATTCTTATCCCAAGGAATTCTGACTATTAAAATCTCTGTTCATTCTGAGGAACTTTTTGTTTAGCAGAAAATATGATATGGCTGGTGATTTTATTTTTTACCCTCTGCATGTGTTGCTCTACGTAATGAATATGAGTTGCTCTGCATAATGAGATGATGGAACTGTTTATCATCAAACTTCAGCTTCTTTCTTCTATTGTTTTTCTACTATTAGGTAAGAGGTTAATGTATAACTAACTGTACCTTATGGTATATACCACTTGCAAGTACAGAAATATATCTGAGCTTCAGAATAAAGGGGAATTTAAGAGTTACTCTTCTGTCAGTGGTGAGCTGCTATTTGCTAGAATAATATTGCTTAGGGACTTCCTACGAATAAGAAGATAAAAATTGGGCCAGGGTTTCATGGTTTCTTTTCAATTTCTCATGTGACTTAAAATTTGCCAGGTTGTTAATATTTGAATTGTAATAATGATTCTGTGAATTAAAAAAAAAATCATTGGTATTTTAAGGTGGTCTGGAAAACGTGGGTGATTGTTGTATAATTTAATGTCTTGATACTCCAGTTCTCATCAAAACAACTTTAATAATAACAAAAACATGGGCTGACTTTTTTTTTTAACCCCAAGAGTCTGTGTGTGTGTGTGTGTGTGTGTGTGTGTGTGTGGTTGTGTATGTGCATCTCTGTGTTGTATTTAGTTAGGGTAATTAATTTTTGGTTAATAATTACAAGATATACTATTTCTTGACCTTTACTATGCTAAACTTTTTTTAAACTAAGACCTTGTTTATTTTATTTTATTTAGTTTTTACTGAGATAAAATTGATGCATAACATTGTGTAAGTTTAAGGTGTACAAAACGTTTATTCGATACATTTATGTTTTGCAGTATGGTTACCCTTGTAGAATTATCTTACACCTCTATCCACATCACATAGTTATCTTTTCTTTTTTTGTGGTGAGAACAATTAAGATATAGTTTCTTAGCACCTTTGGAGTTTGTAATACAGTATTGTTGACCATACTCACAATGCATTAACCCCCAGTGCTAAGCTCTTAATATGCATTGTCCTTATACAGAACCTATAAGGTAATGTTTAGCATTATTATCCCCATTTCCTGGATGAGAAACGTGAGCCTTAAGAGTCATACAACTTGCTAAAGGTCACACAGGGAGTACAACACTTTGCATTCAAGTCGAAGTCTTCCTGGCTCTAAAATCCATTCGTTCTATTACCTAGTTAATGATAACTGCATAGACAAAGATAACTTCTCCTTAAACTGAGATTCACAGGGGTGGAGCTGTTGACCTGGGGTGTGTTTTGGGAGGCCTGTGAGGTCTGTTCCTTGATTGCACAAGCTTTCTTAGGGTCTTTTCTCTGCTTCTCTGCCTGGAATGCGCTTTCCCCAGACTTACCCTTGCTTAACTCTCCCCCGTCTTTCAAACCTGTGCTCAGATCTCACCTTCTCACTGAGACTTTCCGAACCCCTGTTTAGGACTGTAAGTTGCTACCCCTGCCGAACCCCCCACTTTCCCTGCCTTTTTCATTCCCAGTTCCCCTGGCCGTACTCTATTTTTACTAGCACTTTCTTACCTATATTTAATTTGCTTATTTATCACATTTATTGTAAATTTTCCATTCCTGCCTGTTAAAATATGTTTCAGGAGGGCGGGAATATTGCCTGTTTTGTTCACTCCTGTGTCCCCAGTGCCTTGGACAGCGCCTGGCACATCATAGGCATTCAATCATTGAATAAATAAATAAGTGGCTAGATGCACGAGAACTCCCTGCATTCATAAGGAAGATACCCCCCCCCCTTTTTTTTTAATGAGCTTGTTCCTAGGGAGAGCATCCATGGCTTTTTTCAGGTTCTTACTTTATTAGACTGCACCCTGCGTCTATCCCAAGGGGTAGTGATTCATATGCTCATTAACTGAAGTAAAAAAACATGGAAACAAAATCACTAACTTGAAAAATAAATTCATCCCCATGTTCATTGCAACATTATTTACAGTAGGCAAGGTATGGAAACAACCTAAGTGTCCATGGATGGTTGAATGGATAAAGAAAATGTGGTATGCACATAACACACACACAATGCAATATTATTTAGCCATAGAAATAAGGAAATATTGCCATTTGTGAAACATGGATGGACCTTGAGGGCATTATGCTAAGTGAAATCATTCAAACAGAGAAAGACAAATACCACATGATCTCACTTATATGTGGAATCTAAAAACAAAAACAAAAAACCAAATTCATAGATACAGAGAACAGATTGGTAGTTGCTAGGTACAGATGCATGGGGGTGGGCAAAATGGGTGAAGGTGGTCAAAAGGTACAAACTTCCAGTTATAAAATAAATAAGTCCTAGGGATATAATGTACAGCATGGTAACTACAGTTAACAATACTGTATTATATATTTGAAAGTTGCCAAGAGATTAAAGTTCTTACCACAAGAAAAAAAATTTGTAACTGTGTGGTGATGGACGTTAACTAGACTTGTGGTGATCACTTTGCAATATATACAAATATCAAATCATTATGTTGTACACCTGAAACTAATATAATGTTATATGTCAATCATATCTCAATTAAAAAAATGGATACCAAGTTTTCAGCTGTATATGATTCAGAGAAATCAAAAATATCAAGAACTGGCATATACTAGTTCAGTTAAAATTTTTCCTTGGAATCATTTTGAAAAGATAAATTGTGTTTTGCATTTTAAAATTACAGATTGAAGAGTAACAAAATTCATGTTGAACCATGTTAACATGTATATATGTTTGAATGTCATCATTTGAGACAGCAGGCCAAACTGTGGGACTTAATGCTTCATAAATGCTATAAATATGCAGTTGAAGTGACCAAATGTGGTCTGTATCTTCTTTCTGAGAATGTACACCTATGATGTGTCTCAATTCAATTCTGCAAGAATAAATGTACATGTAAAATATGTAACAAGCTGAGCTGGGCAATGAGCATCTCCTGGTCAAAGGGACGACTCCTGTCCTTAGTCATGTAAATGGCCGCAATGCTGTATAATAAGTAAGAAATAACAGGAGCATATTATATATAATATATATATATAATAAGAAATAGCAGGAGATGTAAACATATAGTTGAGGCCCACTGAGTTCTGGGGTCTTGGTCATGAGCAACTTGGTCACTTATTTCATTCTCTTAATGATCATACACCCTTGTTTTGGCCATCTGTCTCCCACACATGAACTGGTTGTTAAAAATTTGAATGCTGTTAATCAGAGTATATCATTTAATAAAACAAGTAGGAATAAAAATTCCTCTTTACTTTGGTATATTGGCTTAATGAAGCCCTTTTTACTGAAATATTTTTGACTCATTTTCAAAGAAAATGAGAGTAATTGTCTTCTTATAAATTGATGCTCATCCTCATTGGGAATCATGGAAATGCAAATTAAAATATTGATTTTTTGGCTATAGTTCAGCAAAATAATTTAGCCAGAAAATTTTAGCAACCCATTGGTTGCAAGGATGTGGCCCTATAGGCACACTTGTGTGCTATAGATTGGAATGTACTTGATGAAGCCTTTCTGAAAGTGAATTTGGCAATATCTCTCTCTGATTTCAAAATTTTACTAGTGGGAATATTACCTACAGAGAAATGTTTGCTCATGGATAAGTATGTTAATTGTTACAGTAGTAAAAAATATAGAAACAAACTGCTCTTGTCCATTAATGGAGGAGTAACTATGTCAATTATTCTATATTGTACTAAGGGGTACTCTGCAGCTATTAAAAGAATTCAGGTAAAAATAACCGTATAAATATTGAAAGATTTCCAAGACATGTTGTTAAGTGAAAAAAACAAGTTTCACAGGGTATATATAATATGTTTCATTTCATATAAAAATTACACCTGCATATATGGGCATCTCATGTATATACTGTTATAGAGAGGGAGTTAGAGGGATATTTTCCAAATTACAACTGTGATTCATTTCAAAGGGAGGACTTGTGGAGGTAGCATGGGGCTTCCATGTTTTATTCTGTGTACATTAGCACCAGTTTAATCTTTTATGAGATGACGTGATGATGGGGAAGCACTCCTCATAACGTTAAAAAAAATTGCTAAAGAGACACATACACTCCAACGCTGAGGTGGGTTGGTTTCCCTTGCTTCAAAGAGCATTTCTTTCTTTTTTTTAAAAATCATTCATTCATTCGTTTATTTATGGCTGCATTGGGTCTTCATTGCTGCCCACTGGCTTTCTCTAGTTGCAGCGAGCGGGAGCTACTCTTCATTGTGGTGCGCGGGCTTCTCATTGCAGTGGCTTCTTGTTGCGGAGCACGGGCTCTAGGTGCGCGGGCCTCAGTAGTTGCGGCACGCAGGCTCAGTAGTTGTGGCTTGCAGGCTCTAGAGCACAGGTTCAGTAGTTGTGGTGCACGGGCTTAGTTGCTCCACGGCATGTGGGATCTTCCCGGACCAGGGCTCAAACCCGTGTCCCCTGCATTGACAGGTGGATTCTTAACCACTGCGCCACCAGGGAAGTCCCCAAATAACATTTCTTTATATTACTTCTCTCCCATTCTTCCCTCAACGCACAACATTTTCTTTAACATTTACTTGATGATAAATTTTAAATTAATATTTTAATATTTAAAAATCACCCTATTATTTTTTTATATTCAATTTTATAAATGTATAGCACCTTTTATTTAAAAGTTTAATGCATTCTCAGAGGACAAGATTGGAATCACTTGCCCTCTGAAAACGGCACATGACCAGATAAATGTCCTCATGTCTCGTGCCGTGATTTGAAGGTAGTCACTTAGTAAACACTAGTGAATTAAAGATTTCTAAACGGATTAAATTAATTTTCTGAAGAACTGTAATCATGGATGCTTAAACAGACCATGAATTTATTTGCTGTCATTTATGAGACAAAAGATTAAGTCTGGTAGAATAAGTTACTCCTAATTTCCGTCAGGAAGGTGGATAATGTCCAAAATAAAGAATGTATAATCACCAACCATGGTACTTAACTGCCTTGAAGAGTTTCATGATAAACACCTAAAAATTTACTTTTTAAATCTCACAAATTATCATCCATTCATCTAGCATGTAGAATAATTTTTTTTTAGTTAGTACATCCAAATCTTTGAAAATATGCAATTATGAAATGGATTTACTTTTAGAGACTTAAGAAAAACCTTTATAAGTATGCTTTTAATAAGCAAAAGTTATTTAAAATTTGATTTTAGACTTGCCTTGCTACTTTCCTACCACATACTCTGAAACCAAATCTTATCCTTTCTAGGTTGGTCATGGGTCATTTCCCTCTGTGGAAACTTTTATAAAATCACACTGTAATCTGTTAAACCAAGGGTATTTTTATTTGTGTTATATGGGAAAGCACCTGTGAAATCCTTGCCTAAATTTCTAATCTTTCATAATTTAAACTTAATTTGTCTCTCTCCTTTTTTCCTTTTTTTTTCGGTGGGGGCAGTTTAAAATATCAGCAAAGCTGAACAGAAATAAATGCATTTGGTAATTGAAAACAATTAAGATGTATACTCTTATCATTTTTTTGCAAAAATGTCTCCAAATTAAAATTAAACCTAGGGCTTCCCTGGTGGTGCGGTGGTTAAGAATCCGCCTGCCAATGCAGGGGACACGAGTTTGATCCCTGGTCTGGGAAGATCCCACACGTCGTGAAGCAACTAAGCCCGTGCACCACAACTACTGAGCCTGCACTCTAGAGCCCGTATGCCACAACTACTGAGCCTGCGTGCTGCAACTACTGAAGCCTGCACGCCTAGAGCCCGTGCTACGCAACGAGAGAAGCCACCGCAATGAGAAGCCTGCGCACCTCCACAAAGAGTAGCCCCTGCTCGCCGCAACCAGAGGAAGACCGTGCACAGCAACGAAGACCCAGCACAGCCAAAAATAAAAATAAATAAATTAAAAAAAAAAGTTAAACCTAGCCAGTTGTACTCCAGTTTCTGTTTTTGTCCTCAAGTCACCTTTAAGAATATCTATGGCAACTTAAGCTCAATGGTTCAAAAATAAAACATGTGAGAGAGAAGACAGATGTTAGCAATTAGTGAATTTAGGTGAAGGGTCTATTGAGTGTATCTATTCAATTTTCTGTAGGTTGGACATTTTTCCCAAAAATTTGGGGAAAAGGAAGTTGCATGTAATCCAAATTCTTTGCATTTTCTTTAAAACAGCAAAGTCAATTCATTCTTACCATTGCAGCTCAGGAAGTAAAAGTGTTTCACAGTCTCAAGATCTTGATTTAAGAAATATTCGGCCAAAAACTCAGGTGCCATTTCATCTGCAGCCCCTCTGTTTGTTTATTGTCTCCCTGTCCACATTCTGACTCCAACAATGGATGTGGATGTTGGTATCTGTCAGGGTTGGGCCATGTTTTCATTTTCATGTTGCGATTAGGTTGTTACCTTGGTAATCCCGAGCTGTCCAGGATAGCTGAGCCTTATGTTTAGGGCCCTGGAGTCAGAAACCGAGTTAGCTGTTGTGAGTGTGTAAAGATGCTTGATGACTGTTCGGTGATTGCTGGGTGTGCTCAGGAGACCTTCTCAGCTCTGCAGGCCACCTCCAGACCTGGCTCAGCAGTAGCTGACCGCTGAAAGACAAGGGGGGTGATTGTGGGTGCTCTCCTCCTTCCCTGCCTGTAGCCTCTCTTTGCATTTCAGCTTGTGGTGCTGAGAATGTGTGTTTGCTCCCTTTACAGGTCTCCTGCCCGGCCCTCCAGGAGCTCGCCTTTGAGTCTGGTAGATTTACATGTGAATTGATAGCTGTGTGACAAAGGATGGGTTCCTTAACCACTCTGAGCTGCAATTCTCTATTTGTAGAACAGGAACAGCACGGATATAGGGCCTGGCTCATTCGTGAGGATGTTTAATATTATCACCACTGTCAATAAATATTTTCCCTCTTCCTACCTATCTTTATCCTCTGAGGTAATTATATAAAGTTCTTTTCAGTGTTTAACTAAAATATCTATAAGATAAAATAAAGTGCTTTGTTCAAAATGTATGCACTTAACAGGTATAATTATTAAACACTGAAAAGCAATGTTATGCTCAAGGCCACTGCTTTTAGTTGTTTTGCAGAAGGGGAGAATTGGGGTGAAGTACAGCCTGTGCTTTGCACCCCAAGCCAGATTCTCCAAGGGGACCCCTTTCTCTAGTCTCACTTAGGTGCCATAGAGGTGCCAGATGCACTTTGCTGTCTAGTCTCTTTATAACTGGCCTTTTAGGAAATTCAAGTTCCATTTTATATAAAAATTGTCCTTTGCTGTCAGAGTGGTGGTGGTCATTGTTAGAAAGTCATTGCTTGATGGTACACATGGTTCCCAACTTAGGATGGTTCAGTACACATTCATCAGAAACCTTACTTCGAATTTTGAATTTGGATCTAGTCATGGATGTTTGCATCCGCTCTCTCCTCTCTCGTGTTGCTGGGCGGTGGCAGTGAGTCGCAGCTTCCAGTTGGCATGTGATCTGTAGGGTAAACAACCAGTACACTGACAACCATTCTGTTCTTTTGGTACAGTGTTCAATAAATTACATGAGATATCCAGTACTTTATTATAAAATAGGCATTGTGTTAGACAATTTTTCCCAACTGTAGGCTAATGTAAGTGTTCTGAGCACATTTAAGGCAGGCTCGGCTAAGCTGTGATGTAGGTTAGGAGCATTAGATGCATTTTGGGCTTATGATAATTTTGACTTACTATGAGTTTATTGGGACAAACCCCATCATAGGCGATCTGTAATTCATTTGTTAGTTGGTTCAAAGAATAGTTAAACATCTGTTACATGAATGGCCTTACTAGGATATAAAATAAAGTAAGCAATAATCTGGCCAAGTATGAATAAGTGTCAAACAGAATGTTGGTACTTTATATTATTGATATTTTTAATTAATCTTCTAAGAATTCTTTCCTTTCTTTCTAATCTTCCCCAGTACCACCTGAGTAATTATAGCCGGCTTCTGCCTGATGGTCGTATGTCTTCCCAACTCTGTTAAGTGACATCATCTTGGTAGTTTTCAGTCTGCCACAGGGGGAGTATTTGTATCACAGGTGTTGGCAAACATTACAAATCAGATCTTTTTTCCCTTTAAAAAAATTTTTTTTCTTTGGAGAGCCAGCTCTTAGACAGTTAACAACACACTCCTGAGTGTATCACATCTTCACGCCACTTCCTAGAAATGACTGGTTATCCGTCCAGGTCTCTGCTTTGACAGCCCGTCATTGCATTGGGTTTTGTCTCTAACCTGATGAGACTTCTCTCTACGCCAGACAAGTTTTTGCATGTCAGAGTCTGTCGCCACCTTCCCCCCTGGAGCCCCCGGAAGAGCTGGGCTTGGGATTGTTCAGGTCCATCTCCCAAGTGCTTTCTTAGTGACATTGCTCTGATAGAAACCCCAGGACTGACCTGAGGATGTGATGTCAAACTGACCCTTTCAAACTTGCTAGTCCTATCAGAGAAGCAAGGTAGGGCCCGAGTGTTCTTTGGGGTGTCACAGAGTGTTAAGTGTTGAGAAGACCCCTGCTCCTTAGCTGAGTGCAGGACAATATATGTGTTTCTATTTTTAAACTACATTTGTATCTTGATGGTATCTCTTGAGACTGTCGGAAGTGAGGTCTGTAACTGCAGGTCTCTTTGACCTCATCAAATGTTTGACTCAACTCACTAGTAATAGTGTGTGTTGAATGATTCTTTTAAGAAGTTGGAATTTTATTAATATCTGACTGCTACCCTCAAGAGTATATATAGGCACAAAAACCCCCTGCAGTTCCAGTTTACAAAGAATTCTCATATGTGGAGGTGATTTTCGAAATGATAGAGAATAGAGGCAGAAGATGGGTTTCACATTTAATGCCCAAGGGAGAAAAGCCACCCGCAGACACACGTCCAGGAATCCAGCAACTAAGGCTCACAGAGAGAGAAGAATCCAGATGAAAGGGCTGTGAGACTTATTTTAAGAAATTGCCTAATGACAGATTCAAGGTTTTGAATAGGAAATAGTATTTGGTATTCAAGATTTCTCAAATAAAGGAAGAAAGGTAGCTCTGGCCCTTGAAAAGCTAATCTGAATCACAAAGGCTGAGCTGACTTTACAGGGAAAGTGTGAAAGACTTCTGAATGTGCTTCCCTTGTACTGTCTTTATCTGAAGATACTACAAGTTGTTCACCCCCGCAAAATAAGCCCACTCTCTGGGTCGTGATGCTAAAGATAGCTGTTGAGCTTTTTAAAAATACATGGACTGTCTAATATCTTAAAATCTATTTCAGTTTGTTATTAGTTACAAAGTCTATTTTCTACCAAATTGTAGTACTTGCCCGGTAAAACTTTTTAAGAGAGGAAATTCCTACCACGTATCAGTCCAATTCAACCTGTCTATTATCTGGAGAACAAGTAAGCAGACAACTTGATCCTCTTTTATCTGAACATTCAGGAGTAAATATTTCAAGAGTCAAACAGTTTCTATCCCCATGAATGACCTAAATAAATATTTCAGAACTTTTACTTTTGTAACTGAAAGTAACCAGTATCTGTTATGTTTTCTATTTCTATTTGTCCCGTATATTACTGCTGCAATCATTTTATACTAAAAATTGTAATGAGTCTCTTACTCTGAAAGCATCTCTTTCTGGTAAATACTGATAAGACAGTCTTTCACATAAAATGAGCTCAAGTTTTTTTAGTCCATTTGCAAATCACAAATTCCAGATTTAATTATATCCCAAGGGAACAACCTGAGGAAACCAAAAGAACTGACATAATTGGATCAAATTGTGTAATCAAAAGCAAATGATATGGTTATTAAACCTAATGAAATGACTTCCCAGCGTTTAATTCATTTCTCTGACTCAAGAAATTTTAGTAATAAGTAAGCGTGTTGAAAGGGATACTCTGAACAATCACCCTTCCTAAACAGTCCTTTTCTCCAAGACTGTTTTTGGTTGAAATATTTCTGAAAGTTACACATTAGAACAGATAGTTGTTATCTTCTGGGATGTGAGTGAAAGGAGAGGTGGCAGGAGGTGACATCTGGGTCCTTATTAAACCCAGGAAGAAAGCAGTGAAAGGGGCAAATGCTTTTATAAAGTAAGGATCTCTTGTATTACCACCTCCATTTTACATAAAGTGAAAACAAACCGTAATTGTTAATAGCTATATGACATCTAAAGGATTACTATCACTAGTTTATAAAGATTTTGTTGAAATTCATAGAAAAAAATAGGCTTCTGATAAATAGATGAGTGAGATGAGTAGATAAATCAACCACATATTTTACATATTTTACTTATGTAGTAGGCAGTGTTCCAAGCATTTTATGTTAATTAACTCATTTGATCCTCATAGAAACTCAGTAGATAGTATTATTCTTCCCAGTTGATAAATGAGTTAACTAAGGCAGAGAAGTTACATAATTTGTCAAAATCATTCTGCATGGAGATTCTGTTTTTAACCACCAGGCTAAAGTGCCATACCAAACATAATACATGTTTATTGGTTTAAATTAGTGTATTTATTTAATGTCTTAATTTTTGTTTAGCATTTGTATCAGATCCCAGGCATTAAGGGCAATGCAGCAATACACAGCTAATTAGCTTTATTAATGTTAACCTCTACGTTTATTATAAACTTTTGAACCATGATTTTAAATTGAGCATTCAGAATAATCATCGTTGCCATGTACCTTGTGTCAAAATAGAATAGGTTTTGTTTTGTCTGAGAGAATACAGTCTCTTGATCCCCAGAAAATCTACCAACTAGCTTTTGCTTCATTGAACTTAACTAGAAAATTGAGTGAAAACGAGATTTTTCTTTTTTTTTTGGAAAGCTACTTACTTTATCGAAGCCATTTACTGGTTTCAAGTAAGTTAATGACTGCATTTCATTTGTGAAGTTATGAGATTGCATTGGAAAATAATAAACCAGTGCAAACTCTAATAGATGTTTAGAGTGGATTTTGTTATAGGACCCATGTGTTGCTCCTTACTTGCTTATTAACAATTTAAAATAATGAGGTGTAGAACTTTGGGGACTACAAAATGTTTTTTAATAAACCCTTCAAAATTAATAATGGTAAAGTATGTATTTATCATCAAGGAAAAAGGGTAAAATATATACATCTTGTTCCCCGTTGGAAGCCATGTGAGGTTTTTGTGGGCCACAGAGTCCAATGGTGAACCTGCCTAGCTGTGACTCTTCTTCACTCTTTAGTCTTTCTTTAATTTTTAATTGAAATTTCTTCTAATTTTTTGATATGGCATCTTACCAGTCTTTTGCTCTTCTTCTGCCATTCAGACACTACACCAATCATTGATTTTTAAAAAAACCTCTCTGCTTGATTTCTAGGACTGATTCAATATGATATACATCAATATCAATGACCAGTTCCATCTTTTTACTTCCCTATAATGTTCTGTTTTCTTTCTAGATCCTTGATTCTTTGAAAAGTCACTTTTCAGAGAAATTATAAAGCAGTGATATTATGTAATAAAAAGTACTTTATGAAAGTTTTGTAGGGTTTTATTAACAAATAAAAATAGCCTTTATTTCTAAAAGATTTTATGTGCTCATTGTAAAAGTACTTAATGTTATAGAGACACAGTAAAAATCACTGTTACCCAGATGTAACAGCTGGTAAGATTTCCTGATGTTCATTATTTATGTTTCTCCTAAAATGAAAATTCACACACAAAAATATTTTAATAGTAATTCTCACTCTATGAAAGTACATTTATTATATGTGCAGAGTTTAATATTTTTTACAACATAAATTTTATTTTATTTTCATTTCTCACAGGCCCTAGCCCTGACTAACTAGTTAGCTAGGGTCACATCAGTACTGAATAGTTCTGGGTTACTCTTCCCTGAGTGAAACAGAGTGAAAAAACATGGTGAAACTGAAGAACCACAGGCCATGATGCTGTTTTCAAAATCCCAGGGCTGCTGCTGCAGAGAAATCTGAAATCTTTTCTAGGCCTAATTTCTTCATAATAAGAATTCCTACCTTGTTGTGAGGATTAAGTGAAAGATTGTATATGCAGTTTGTGGTACGTTATAGATGTTTAGTAAAATTGGTTCTTTTTCTTTTTCCTAAAAATTTTGTTTTAATATGTAAGGTACTTTCCATGTAGTGATAGCCGTGAGTCAATCCCAGCAAGTTTATGAGATAGAGAAAGTCGTATTTCCTGTATTTGGATTAAGAAAGTGAGGCTCAGTGAGATGAGTAATACATGGCAGAGGCAGGCCTCATACCCAGGTTGGTTGTTCATTACACCCGTGCACATACTGGGTGGATCCAGTACATTTCTATATATAATCTCATGTAGAGCATTCAGTAAACTTTATTAAAGAATGCTTTGCAAGGCTTCCCTGGTGGTGCAGTGGTTAAGAATCCACCTGCCAACGCAGGAGACACGGGTTTGAGCCCTGGTCCGGGAAGATACCACGTGCCGGGGAACAACTAAGCCCGTGCGCCACAACTACTGAGCCTGCGCTCTAGAGCCCGTGCTACGCAACAAGAGAAGCCACTGCAATGAGAAGCCTGCGCACCGCAATGAAGAGTAGCCCCCGCGCGCAGCAACGAGGACGCAGCACAGCCAAAAATAAAAGAATAAATAAATAAATAAATTTATTTAAAAAAAAAAAAGAATAAGTGTCAACAACACAGCTCTGTTATCCAAGCTATGTTGTGCTCAGAGAGCTGGAAGCTTGTCACATGGTGACATGGCTCAGTTATATTTGGAAAAAAGACTTGCACAAAATTCATTAAAAAAATCCCATATGCTTTGTTTTTTGGAGTATGTTTAAGGGTTGTGTTGTTAAGGATTAAATTGAGGTTGTATTGAGGACTAAAGAAGTGGTTTCTTTAGTAACTGGCACATCAGCAGTCCTCAGTGTATACTAACAATTATCATTTTATTGTTAATTAAAATTTGTGAAGTTTAAAAGTTGTGTCTTGCCTTTTTAAGAAGTGATTTGTACTTATCTGTAGCAAGAAGTACTTGTTTAAATTTTTTCTTAATGATCTAAATAAAAGTTTAAATAATTAGTTTCTCCATTAACAAATCAGTGGTTAATGCGGAAATCATTTTTAAGCCAAGGAGAAATTGATTTTTTGAAAGAAAATAGTTATGTGTTTTTTTAAAAAATAGGTCTGAATAAGTATTGTTTACTTACCCATGTATTACTTATTTCACCCCAAAGGTAAAGCATTTTAAAATGTCACCTCCGTAAGGTTTAAAACGTTATTGTTAGGCAAGATTGGTCAGATGACAAAATCAGTACATTTCAACAATCCATACGTCAGAGTATTTTTTCAGTAATGTTCAAAAGAAAACCAGTGAATATTAGTGTCATAAGGAAGCCACACCTGAACCAGATTGATTAGGCTGATTAAAATCATGTCATGATTAAAATCAGTGTACCTAATGGGTACATTTGGCCATTGGTGTGTGGTAGGGAAACTGAGCAGTGTAGAGGTACTTCCTGCAAGACGAATGGCCTCCGTATTGTTGAAGTGGTGATAGTGGTCAAGTCTTTGGGATAAAACTCTAATTATGAGAAGCGGGCTTACATTTTGGAACTAAATTTCAAGATTCCACTGTGCATGTAACAGGGGCAAAGATACATACTATTTGCTGTTCTCTATGGTTAGATAGCTTCATAAATCAGCACCATCTGTTCTTCTTCTCAAAGACTCTTCTCTTGCCTTGGGTTGTGTGGAGTCATGTTGTGTATGTTTCAAGACAGGAAATGTTTCATTTCTGTGGTAAATGAAAATTTCATGGACTGTGTTCAGGACTATGTTTGCCATCCCATTTGATCAGTATTAGCTTGAGATGAGGATGTTAGGTATCCGGTTGAGGGCATGCAGCTCACATATAACATTCAATATCACAGGTACTGAATAATTCTTCATTTAATCCAAAATTATTTGGTGTTGAGCTCTGGGTTCTGTGGAGCAAGTTTATATTATAATGAACTGCACTGCCTTTAAAGGTATAACAGCTATTAATTTCCCTCTATAATATAATATAAGAAAATATTTTTATTCTAAAAAGTCTTATTTATTATCTCGTCTGTTCTTAAGAGTATTTGAATCCTTGTTTTTATATAAATATTTTTACTCTAGTAGAATATAATGATCTTTAAGTAAAATTATATTACACATTTCCTGATTTTATTTCTTTAGAAGTTTGCTATAGATTTATCATTTTCAGTTGTGAAATTCCCCTCCCCCCCAAATGTTTTCAGTTGTTTTCCACATATGATGGGAAATTATTTTTCCCTGGCAATTTGGCCAATTAATCAAGTAGTGGAAACCTTAACACAAGAGCCTTCTGGAATCCAATTCGTGATACTTAGAGGACTTGGAAACAGATTCCCCTTGGAATTTGTTTTCCACCATATGTGATCCCCCCCCCCCAAAAGTGGTTTAATTCATGCTGTCAACATTCAAATAAATATTTTCTCTGGGATGCTATGGTTCACTAATAGTTAATGTCTCACATTAAATTCAGAAAATTTTGCAGTTCTAAAATTCTAAAAAGGTGACAAAGATCATTTGATTGAGCATTTGTGTAGCAATATAACTGAACCAGTCAAGTTATTTTACTCTAAAAAATAATAATAACACTTGAGGAAGAATATTGTAAGTTTGTTTCCCAGGGCATCATCAGAACTTTCGTTTCTCTTCTTGCTTCCTAAACATAAAAATCAAAGTCAGGTATGCAGGAAATTTACATACACAAGTATAACCTAAGTTTTTAAAAAACGTTTTAAAAATGATTAAATTATTCCTTAAAATTGTAGGCTTTTCTTTAAAGTAGTAACTATTCAAACTATTTAGATCCTTGGAACCCAAGAGTTTGAATGTTGACATGCAGGTGGTTGCTTTCCGGGTGAAGTTTTATTATGTTCCTATGCTCCGTAAGGCAGACAGTGTGCTTTTGCTTTCCTTGTTTGGTAAACAAACCAGTTACAAAGCTTGTCCTCTTAATACTTTATATGAGTGATGGAGGCAGGATTCAGATTTTAAGTGTTCTAATTACAGATCCTGTACTATTTTGCAATGGCATCCACTTTAGTATTTGGATATCATTAAAAAAAAATCTGTGACTGTAGAGAAGATATATAGTGCTCATTAGGAAAAAATACAACTAGATAACTTTTGAAATTAAAAAGATAATTAGGGGGTTAGCCAACTTTGGTTTTCTTAAAGACATAGTTCATGTGAGTGCTTGTGATTTCAGAATATATCATCCATTGGTCCTTCAAGAACGTTTTCAATTGAAGGTGAGTCTTTATATTGTTAATATTATGGAAGAGAGTAAGATTATTAATTTTTATGAGAAGCAGAGAACAAATAGGTTCACATGAAGCTTTTATCGCCATTTGTCTAATACGAGTTTCTAACCTGATCTAAAACTCTCTCTTCTCACCCAAGCTTATCAAATATTCATTTTTCTCTCACTTTTTTCTCTTCTTTGACTACTTGTCTCCTCCATCTTAAAAAAAATTGTTTAGATCAGTATTTTACGGTAGATAAAAGGTTAACAAAATCTTTTCCCCCTCTGCATGAGAATGTAAACTTTGGTGGGGTTTTTTTGGCTCCCTTTTTCTGGAAACCTGTTAGTTTTTGTAAACTATCTTTGTATGGTAATTAAATTATTTTGATTGGTAATTTGCATCTAGACTCGAAAAACTGTAACTAGCTGACAAACAGCTGTCCCTATGGTGGTGTCATGAGACATACTGGCTTCTCTGAGACAGGAGGCTCCCAAGCCAGGGTAGCGCTTTGCATCCAGCCCATGTGAGTCTCTTCCCCCGCACCTGAGCCGTCATCTGGGGGGCACACAGGAAGAGACCCTGGACATCTTCAAGGATGGCTCCTGCCAAGGACAAAAGCAGGACACTGCCTTGCTGGCAAGTTGGGTTTCCTGCCTTTTTTCCTTTGCAGTAAATCTGATGCCAGGTGGCATTTGGGGGTCTTGAGAGTCTGGATGTTTAGGTGGGTCTAAAGAGCCTCTCTTGGTGGGTATTTCAAATATGTAGTCAGAATAAAATTACATATATCATGCTGGAAGGCGTTTAATGAAAAAACTAGCAGTCTCTGTGTTCTCCTCCTCTGTGTTCCCCCAGCCCCTCTCCCCAGAGGCAGCAACTCCCAATTTATGCAGACGTTGGTTCTGCTATTTACTTCCATGTTTCTGAATAAAATATTTATGTTGCTCTTTCCTGGTTACCAGTTATTGACATCTGTTGACTTGCCATTTATGGAAGATGCGGTTTTTCCTTTTATGCCACTTTCACTTTCCCCATTCCCATCCTCTCAGTATTGTTACATGAAAAGTCCAAGTGAAATCAATAGCCAGTGTCACATTATATGGTGATGTAAGAACTGCTCACTGCATAACCAAGTAGGTACTCTGATTACATGTCCTTTCCTACACATTTTCGTTTGCTGTGCTTAGAGCTAATTGCTTTGACTTTTAAAAAATTTGTTTTGTTTTCTCTATACGTATCTTTAGTTCCCCTCCCCCCATTCTCTATCAGGTCTGTCAAAATGTTTCCCAAATGTTCAAAAATATTGAGCTATTATTATTATTTTTTTCTCATGGAGATTGACTTCCCAGACCTCTCCCTCCTGCTGGTCTAATCTGAACTAGTTTTTGCTTCTCTGGACTGCCACCATATTCTGGGACTTTCCTTGGGTCTTGTCCATTGTTGTATTGAGTTTTCTGGATTTTGCTGGAGCACATCCAAAAATAGCTTTATATGGAAGGGTCCATGGGAAGTAAAGACTTTGCATGTCTGAGAGTTCTTTTGAATTTTCACACTTGCTTTTTTTGTTTGGTTGGGCATATTGTTCCACATTGAAAAATTAGTTTTTCCTTGATATAGAAGGTATGACTCTTTTATCTAGTACAATTTAATGTTACCGTTCAAAAGACCTTGTTATCATAGAGCATTTGTTAATCATATTCCCAGTTTTAGTATGCTAGTGATCATATAAATGCTACCACTTGGCAATGCTCAGATTAAACTCTGTTGTTGGGAGGTAATTCTCCATGGTTCTCTTGCATTTTTGTACATCTTGAGAATAAAGGCCTTTGTGCTGGACTCTTCTTTCAGCAATGTGATGAAAGAAGCCTTGGAAGATAGGCGTAGTGTCTCTCTCCAAAGCAGTGGGCAGACATGCTTACTGCCTGTGTAAAAGGTTCGAGCTCCCTGGGCTCATGTTTCTTCTGTGTGGGCCCCTGAGAATTTTAGCTTAGGAATCAGTGCATGAAAGGGTGATGCTCTGGCTAATGCTGTTGCTGTAATGAACTGTCCTTTGTCTCCGACCCGGGAGTCTCGTGTCCTCTGTGACATCCATGAAGCTATGGCAGGCTCACTATGAGCTTTCAAGTAGGGTGAAATCATAGACCCTTCACGGTTCTTCACATCTATTTTATCTTTGAAAATTTCCTCAACTAACAACCCATCGTGTTTTCTTCTTCCCACCATTTACTGGATTGTATACAGCATTAGTTGTTTATATTTTTTAATATGTTTTCTCATTCCGGAGGCCTTTTATGATGAAAGCACGTTGTATACAACAAAGTGCAACAAATGTCGGGTTTTATGCAACTTTATAAAATGCAGATGATACGGTTTGTAATTAACTGAGTAGGTAATATGTTTAATATTAAATTTTACTGCAAGGCACAAGGTATGTATGGACAAATATATATTCTCAAAATATTTTATAGCTGTGTAACATTACCCTGAAACAATTACTAAGGTATGTTTTGTATGTCATATATTTATTGTTTATTTCTCTTTTCAATAACAGCTAACATTTATTGTCAATTACCATGTGTCAGGTATTATGTTATGATTGTGACGTGGGTTATCTTACTTATTCCTCTCAGTAGTCCTACAAAGAAGATGCTTTTATTGTTCCTAGTTTACAGAAGGGATAGAGATATAAAAGGGGTATATAACTTTCCTAAAGATGTGAAATTGGCAGATGGCACATTTAGTGTTCACATCTCAGTTTGTTTAATTTTCTAATCTGAACTCTTAACCAGTACACTCTGCTGTAAAATGGAGAGAAGGTAAAGGACAAAAAGTACATTGAGTCACCTGAAAATTTTTTTTAACACTATGTAGCTTAAATTGATACTCTAGACCTTCCATCTTGATTTGACATATATAATAACTGAGCTTCATTTACTATGGTTATGACGGAATTCAGTGTATAACTCCTACTAAAAGTGACTATGTTCAGCTGCAGCTTTAAAACGTACAAAACAACAAAATAAAGCAATATAGGAGCTGATCTGTACACATCCAGACACTGTGGTTCCCACAGCAGTTGCAGCTCAGCCTCAGGGCGGTGAATTTTGCAAAATAACTGTACACCATATGCAGCTACATGAAATAATATTCTGCATGCTCTTGGGGACCTGATAATGGCCACTGTGGGAACAATGAATGTGTCAGTTATCAGTTACTGTTTCATCACTGTAGTTTGGGGTGTTTCATTTATGTGGCCATTTCACAGTGCCACATAGGTGTTTCTGTTGGTTATACATCATGGTGGTGTTTCAGCGGTGTTTACATTATTAATGAATCCTGAAACAAAATGTCTTTAACCCATAAGACTGTTTGTATGTTTTCTATCTGATTTATATAAATACAATCACATTTCTCTCCTCCCTACCCCCACTCCCAATGGAAAAGCATAATTTTGGGAGTTCTTGTTTACATTAAGTGTGGTTCTTAGGCAGGTTCAAGATGCTGGTTAACCTTTGAAATGTATTATGTGCTGGTGCTTAAAAGAGATAGGTGGCTAAAAACTACATATTAGAGCCTCTCAGAACACAGGGTCATCAATCTTAAAGTAGCTTGACTTCATGCAGTGCCTTGCCATTGAGGATGCATGGAGCCTATCTAAACTCATAGAAAAACTCGGTGCATTCAGCTTCTTATTTTGGTAGATTCTCAGAGGAAATGTCAGTTGGGCATTACCAACTGCCCTGCCTTGCCTTCATATTGCTTCAATAATTTGAAATATTGTTTGATGCTGTGTCTTGAACCTATAGCCTTTGCTTATCATTTTGTTGATTGATGTCTCTGTTGATGGTGTATATATTTCTACTATGAGTCTGTTAAATGCATGGTTAAAAGTATACAGTTTTTCTCTAATGGTGGACTCTCATTAGGTGGTTTAGTTAAGTTCACATATAAACTCACTGTTATCAAACTTATACAGTAGAAAGGGTAAACCTAACAAATTGTATGTGTACATAAAGTATGCACATTGTGGATCCAAGGTGAAACCCTCATGAGCCTCTTAGCCACTGTGTTTGGAGATTCTGAGTCTTTTCTGAATATTCTAATTTGGATAATAGGACCATTGATATCGTCAGGCATGTTTATCCTTATTCAAATGATCCTGTAAAGCCAACGTCACTGTTAGTGAACTGCTTAGTGAAAAGACAGTGGCCAAGATTATAAAGTAAGGCATATTCTTGGGTGACATTTCATTTACTTTTATGAACCATCACATTTATTCCACATGCACCTTTTGAAGCACCAGCATGTTTACCCAATTTCTACAGCATGTTGGAATATAATTTGTACAAACTATTGCCTTTCTAAAAGGAAGAATACAATGGTGGTTATTGGGGTTGGTTATCTTACTCTTTGTGCCTTTCCCGCCGCTGGGTCCTTTGTAACAGAAGTAAACAGAAGTGGTTCTTCATGGCTAAGATCTTAATGCCTTTACCTCTAAATGATCAGTCGATTGGCTTAGGGTAACTTTATGTGAGATTTCACAGGATGAAGTATCTAAGTCTAGGATTGTGCTTACTTGATGTTCATTTTGACAAGGTGTGTTAATAGGAACTGGGGAACTGACAATAGGACTGAAGATTTTGCTAGTCGTTAAGGTTTATAATGATCTCAACTGTTTGGATTAGTATAAATGTTAACCATGCATCCCCAGAGTAATGTAGACTTATTTATTAGTTTATTATAACATTGTAGTAATATATAATTACTTCCTAAAACATACACCAAAAAGTGAAATAAAAATGATAAGAGGGTTAATATAAGTTCTAATGTTTTCTTTCCTTATTGCAGTGGCATCTTGTTCACCCCTAGGATGTACTAACTCAGGAGACTGTTGCTTTAAAATGCAGCTTTTCACATGTACAAACCCATCTTATCATTAAAGGTCATCCTTGCTAGAGGAGAGATATTGTTAACATTATCATAATGCCTCTTAGACTCCAGTTTGAATTATTCAGTTTCCTTTCATTCACCGCATAAGAATAAACCTGACTCAGAGTGTGCTTCTCTTTGTGTTGCGCCCTCTCTAGGATGAGGATGGCACGGAGGAAGACAGCAGCCGTGTTGAGCCCGTGGGGCACGCCGACACTGGTGTGGAGAACGTACCCAACTTTTCTCTGGAGTAAGTTACTGACAGTTTCAACTAACTCTGTAATATCCGTGTAGCTTCACTGATAGCAGCAAGTAGTCCGAAAGCATATGGCATGCGTTATGTTTGTGCTTAGTTAAAACATGCCTTGCATTGGTTTGTTTTCCAAAGAGCATCTTTCATCTATTGAGTTAATGATCTAATGTAAGAACTATAGCATGGAAATTCACATGTACCTGCTCTGAGTTTCATGCCTTGGCAAATACTATTAAATTATAATATAAAATAGTATTTGATTGAAAAAAGTTTGTTATGTTCACAGCACTGTAACTGTTTTCAGATTGCTTTTGTATGTCAGTATTTTGGTCATTTGTTTGTTCTTCAACTTCGCTAAATTAAAAAAGAAATTGTGGACATAATTTACTTGAAAAACTAGTTGGATCATGTAAGCATTAGTCATTTTAGTGTATATTTTTTTGATTTGAAGAAATAGAATCTCTCAAGATATTTGATAAAAAATTACAGGTTAGGGATCTTGAACATGATTTAAAGTATAAAAGGTCAAAGAAAAACTTCCATATATTATCACAACTTTACAACTATCTTAAATAATGGCAGGTTTGAATGGAAGATGTTCTCAAGACTTCTTCTTAGTTACCTTAGAGCAGGGAGGGCAGTCATTCTAAATTTTTTCTTTGATTTTGGGTAAAAGTTGGGGGTCCAGATATTAATAATTAAACTCTTAATTTTGTCTTTTCTTGGTCTTCCAAGGAAGGGCTATAAGAACTTTCTCAGTGAGATTAAACAGGCTTTGAATCAGATTATGTTTGGATATTCAGCAACCAGCACTCTCTAAGTATTTACACACTTATGAAACACTTGCACTGTCATAGTTCTTTTGAGAAAGAATATAAAATAAAATAAATTTATTAAAGTTACTATACTAGTTGGCAAACCATCTTAGTTGACAAACCAGTCATTAAATACATGTTCAAATGGTATTAACAGTATCTCAGATAGGATTTTAGGAAATTCTATGAAAATAGAAAAAAATTAAATATCCATTTAAATAGTATTACTTTAGTAAATATGTTGGCAATATGACAAAATTTCAATTTTGTCCTAATTAGTGTATGTGATTGAATCTATACACATAGAAATACAGTTGTAGCATTGGCATTTTCCATTGCATAAAAACTATATTGTGATCTTGGTCAAGTCCATTGGTAATCACTTATGATTGTCCAGATTGCTTAAAACTAGATATGTAATTGAAATAGTATTTCCAAATATTGATTGTTAGATCAGGACTGCTTAGGTTTTTGTGCAGTACTCACACCCACAGAAATACCTACAAAGAAAGTGGAATCTCATTGAAATGGCGTAGAAAATTTACATTCTCCAGATTATGCCAGTTGCATTAAACTCGGGCTTTTGATATTAATATTAAAGTACTGTAGTTATGTGGTAGAAGTAACTTCATGTTACTTCATATAAATAGCTTAAAGACTTTAGAGTTCAATTACAAACACCCTTGGGACAATCATTTGATTTTTTACGGGTATCCCGTGGGGTTGCATTGCCTGCATATGCAGTGAGCTTACAGCAAGTAGGATGGTGACCTTCCATGGAGCTCTGAGTTGGGAAGTAAGGGTGGCTGTATCCCATCTGGATTGCCATCTCCCGGGGCAAAGCTTTGACCTTATTGGACTTTTGCGGGAGGGGATCAATGATGTGACATGTGTAGGAGCACTTTGTAAATTATAAAGTGCTGTGCAGCTGAAGCATCTTTATCCCATTAATCTTCGTAGTCCTTGAATAGATATTAGGATGGGAAACTTCCAGTGGAAGTCTAGAGATTTGATCACAAAATGTATACTTGGACTACACAGAAGAGTGTGGTCCGAGAGCAGCGGTGCTGTGTCATTTTTAATGTAGTTATCTCTGATGATTGCTCCCCCCTCCCTACCCCATGCCATCAGACTAGTGTGCAGGTATGTAGAGTTGAATGTGCCCTCATCACCATGCTTCTATTCCAGAATGTGTATGTGTATGTGTGTGTGCCTGGTGGGATTTTTCGTTTTGTCCTCCTTTGTTGTTTATTGTGCGTCTGTGTCGTTGCGGTTTTGTGTTTGGTTTGGTTTCAGTTTCGGTTTGTGATGGTCCATGTTCATGCTCCCTCATTCATCATATTGTCTCACAGTGATATGGTAAAGCTCGTACAAGTCCCCAACGATGGAGGGCCTCTGGGAATCCATGTAGTGCCTTTCAGTGCTCGAGGCGGCAGGTAACGTATCTTGCAGGTTTTTAATTGAATCATAATGTGGAGTGTTTTATCTTCATTTATGCTCAGATATAGAGTGGTGTTGACTTAGCATATGCTTAATAGAAGCCTTTTCATTTGGGGGCCACTGCATTATAATCACAGAAAGCACTTAGGCTGATGAAGAAATCGGGCATTTAAATTATCCTAATAATTTTAGCGTTCATCACATCCATGCAAATTGATGATAGCCTTTAGAGCCAGAACTCCAGCTGAATGTGCAAAGGTAAGGGAGAGCTTAAAGCAATTTTCTGGAAAAAATGTATCCAATAAAAATCATCTGGATAACATAGAAAATGATTCATTTAAAATTTGCTTTTATGTTTATTTAGTTCTTAAATTTTATATGATTTTTATGATTATGTTTGAAATTTTTTTAAGTTAGACAAACTGTAGATTTATTTTCTACTGTGTGACTTGTGTCTCCTTCTCTTCAATCTGCCCACTCAAATGTCAAAATTTTGTACTATTTGTTAGTATGACTTCATTACTTCATAGAACATATATCCTTAAAAACGTCAAATGTTATGAGTTTCTTTTATCCCGCTGCTTTCTTTTTATGAAAGAATTAGTGTATGTTTGCTTTTATATGTATTCAAATACTATGAACTGCATTTGCAACTAATCAAATGTTTGATGAGCCTCCATCATCCACAAGTGAAATGCTGCCTCCTTCCCCATGGAGAGGGGGCGGGCATCAGCCTTTGAAGTTTACTCCCATCCTCTCTTATTTACCCATCTAATTATTACCCAATGAAACATTTATGAACTATTTGGCTTCCTAGTTTGAACTTCTTTCTTTTATTGTTATCATTTTATCTATTTTTTAACTTCTTTTACACTGGGAGAAGAAAAGGGGGAGCTGGAAAGTCACCTTAGGCCAGTGACTGAGAACAGGAACATAGTTTCAACCCTTGTCAAGGAATTCCAAGCGTCCAGTATATTGTGAGAGATGGAGGAAACATCAGTTACAAGCATGTGATTGAATTATCTATTTAATTGTTCAAAATAAGTATTTGAACAATTGTACTGCCTTCCTGGTATATGTTCCTGACAGTATCGAGTCCAGATTTCATGTCTTTGGTAAAGCACACGCTTTATGGAAGGTCTGGAAGCTGGCACTGTGATTTACGTAGAACTCTGCTGGAGCACGAGGCTTGAATGTGAGCGTTATATCTAACAAGATGTGAAATTCACCTTGAATTGGGGGTGGGAGGGTGTTACATTCACAGAGTTATGACTGCTTTCACTTTCTTCCTACTTTTTTTTAAAACTCTGGAGAAGCATTGAAATGTCTTCAAAGGACTTTCAGTTAAATGAGCTTAGTTGTTTTCAAAATGGCCCTTGCCTTTATCTCCTCTAAAAATTATAATTTTAAGTGATCTCAGAAGTTAAACCCTTTTTCCATTTATTTCATGAGTAGAAAAATATGAGAAGAGGGTAAAATGCATGGATGATAGCCTCCCAATATTAGTGTGTCTTTAACTGCTTGTGGAATACAACTCATCACAAACGAGATTTAACTGTGTATGTACCGGCTTTAAACCAGTATTTCAGTTACAAACATGTTATTTTCTGTCATTTATTACACATTTCCTACCGCAGTGTGAAAGGATATTAGGATAAAATAGGTTAAAAAGCCTAAAGCAAAAGAAGTATAAGATAGAAAAAGAAATCTACTGCAGATTAATTCAGTGGAAGGCATTTCACAAAATCGACCACAGTTACTGGTTACCATGGCGTTTCGTTTCGATATACAGAACACATTCAAGGAGACAAGGATCCCTTTACAGAACTAGAAGGTGTTTTATAGCTGAGTCGTTTTTAATCCCTGTTGATGTGGCAACTTAATGAAGAATATCCTGTACAGCTTCCCTATACAAGGGACAAAGAGATTAAGAAAATGAGATTCTTTATAAATCCTTTTTTTGGCATTACTAGTTTTCATATCGGGAAACAGAACAGAATTCTTTCCCCCCAACACCTGTGATGCATCTTTGAGCTTCCTCATCACCTTGACGATCGTGGCTCTTCAGAGTGAGGCTGACAATGCGGAGAACAGCAGGAGGACTGCTGAAGAATCATAGATGCCAATCTTCAGGAGCCAGAGACACCTGTCTCACTTGTTCTCAGAAATGCTGACACGTGGTTTCTTCTCAGTCAGTCAGAAACCTCCCCAAGCATTTACCGTGTGATGGTTCCTGTGTTAGGTGCTGGGAAATAAGGATGAACAGGACACAGTCTGTCTCCAGGGGTTTGCAGTCAAGATGGAGTGATAGCCAAGAACTCACACTGTTATAATTATGTGATAAATGCCGACATCCTTGTATCATAGGTGTTCTGTGAGCTGATAGAGGAGGGATTGTCTGAATTAGGTAACTGAAGTTGACTTGTTGTAGAAGATGATTTTAATTGTGATGACAGCTTATAAAGGGAGCTACATCAGCTCAATGGTGGCTGCAAGGGCAAATTAAGCAACGCAGTATAGCAGAAAGGAAGAAATTAAGCAGGACTCGTGAAGAAATTGCACATATTATCCAGTGGGAATACAAGAATACATATTCATGGGATGTAAGTTGAAATTTCCAAGAATAACTTTCTTTGTACAAAATTCCAATCATACTTGGGCCCTCTCAGTTTGGGAGATGTAACTAATTGAATAACGCTTACTGAATACTTATTTTCCTAAAAGTGACACATGCATGTCAGTATTGCTTTCTGATTTCAATTTCTAAGTCAAAAAGCCTCAAGAACAGTGCAGAATGGGAATTAAACATCGTAAAGAGAAGAAACTCAATGCCGAACATCTCGAGTATCAAATATAATTCAGGAAAATTGGAAGAGTGTGAAGTCAATGTTAGAGAAATTTTTAAAGCTACTTAGGTATTATTATGGCCTGAGGTATAATGAAGTTTTTTGAATAAAAATCCTGCTGGACCAATTTAAAAAGGCTATTTTCTAGAGTAGGTTGAATGTTGTTCCCTGATTGGGGACATTAGTGACCGTTGGCTTGTGGCTGCCGTTCCCCCAGCCAGTGTCTTGGATGGTAGAAACGGAGACAAAATAAATGCATGGGAGAGACTGTGCTGTCTCCCCCCTCCCCCTTTATTTTAAGATTTTTTTTTTTTTTGATATGGACCATTTTTAAAGTCTTTATTAAATATGTTACAATATTGCTTCTGGCTTTTTTTTTTTTCTTTCATTTTTTTTTTTTTTTTTTTAGTTTTTGGCTGAGAGGCATGTGGGATCTTAGCTCCCCGACCAGGGATCGAACGCACACCCCCTGCATTGGAAGGCGAAGTCTTAACCACTGTATTGCTAGGGAACTCCCTGTGCTGTCTCCCCTTGATGCTCTGTTTTTCTCTAGTCATCATCTTGTATTTTATTCAAAAATATAAAGTTAACTGATCCCCACCCAGAACTCTTTATTCACAGTTTTGTTACCTTGAAATTGATTTTCAGTTCACACATGTAATTTCATTTCCTCCTGATTTAAATGTCAAACATAACCTCCTTATTTAAATCACAAGTGCTACTGTTTTCAGGAAGGCTATGCCAAGTAATTGTCATTTCCTTTGGCAGAAAAACCATGTTTCATGTTATATTTTTTTATATTTCTAGGACCTAGCCCAACGGTATTGTTCAGTGAAGCTTACTGTGATGATCCCTATTAGCTCTTCATTGCTGTATTAGAAACAAAACAATAAGAATGTATCCTGCCTTGATGTTAATGAGTTTTCCTGAGCCTTTCTAATTACTTAGGAATACGATTATGTTGTAATTTTAAGTATTTAGAAAGCAAGATATAAAAGTATATTCTGAAATAGGGGCTGGGCTTATGAAGTAAGGTTTTGTATTTAGTTTTAAGGGACTTAAGGTCTAATTGAGAAATATGTATATAAAAAGATCTATACTATGTGTCTAAAGAACTCAGTGCACATGTGCCATAGGGTTTAGAGGAAGTAGGGCTATTGACTATTGGATGCTATGAAGCAGTAGAACTTGATCTGTTCTTTAAAGGAAATATAGGACTTAGGCTAGTGATGTTCCGGAAAGATAGTCTTTCTAGGAAGAGAACATATGAAGGGAAGATGCTCCATACAAATTTGTGTGATTTGCTGAGAAATAATGAGTCAATGATTTGAAACTGAGTGTATTGGAAGATAACACTGGAGAGATGGTTAGAAAGCACTTTATGAATGGCCTCTGAGACTTCATTCAGTAAATAATAGAGAAATTGTTGAAGGTTTTCAAGAAATATCATTGTATTATTTTAAAAAATAACTATTATTCCTCTACTTGGACTCCCAGTCTAACTTATAGTGAATATTCTTAATCTTTTCCCCTCTGGAAACACATATGGCTAAAGCATATTATTCTTAATAAAGTGCAGCCTGCTTCTCCGTGCCTTTTCTGTAATGGGCCTTTTCCCATTTATATACATTCTTTATTCTTAGCCCTGTGGCCCTTGGAATTTTCTTTCACTGTGCTTTTTCTTATGCAAATAGTAATTGTATGTTTGTTTATTTTATTAAGCAAGAGTTTTTTTGTTGTTGTTGTTGTTTGTTTGTTTTTAAAGATCTGGTATCTCCTAGGCACCATTCTTGGTTCTAGGCAAACTCTCTGTAAAGGGTCAGATAGTTAATATTTTGGGCACTGTGGGCCACTGAGTTTCTGTTGCAAGTATTCAATTCTGTCATTGTAGCGTGAAAGCAGCCATAGACATGTATAACCCAACAAGCCTGGCTGTATTCCAAAAAAGCTTCATTTGCAAAAACACGTGGCAGGTCACATTTTGGCTCATGGGCCGTAATTTGCCAGCCCTGCTCTAGAGAAGCAGACAAATAAAAAATGCCTGCCACCATGGAGTTTACATTCTATTATTTTTCATATCTAAAATTCCTTCTTCTCTGTTTCCTATTCATATTGTTTTTGGGGCCAGAGTCCAGAATTTTATTTCCATCTACTTGGTTGATGAGAAAGCCTCTTTATTGTAACCGCATATTATTTCCCATCATTGCACCCTACTAATTCTAACAAATTCCCAGGTGGAAGGGAAATAGAAAAAAATCAACCTCATTTAACATCCTCCAATTAGTAACAGGCACTCACAGATTTCTTCTTCCCAATATCTGATTGTCAACCGTGAGACCTGAGGAAAAATCTGAAGTCTTTAATTAGGAAAACAGTCCTTGGTAAGAAGGAGTGTGTGTGTGTACGGGTCTGCGTGTTTTAAGCTTTCTGCTGCTGCCTCATGCTGCCAAATGCCTTACTTATTAATTGCTCTCAACTTTCTTTTTACAGATGTGCCATCGTTTGGTTTGTCTGATTAATTTTGATTTGTATCCCAAATGATTTTTTTCAGCCATTTATCTTCAGTTTGGTAGAGTATCAGGTGAAGGGTCAATACCAAACCTTTCGATTGCCATATTGTTTCTTTTCATGACTTTTTTCCTGGACTTATTTTCTTACTTCTATTACTGTCCATAAATTCTGCCACGTAAAGCTAAAAAAAGTCACATCCCTAAAAGAATATTTTAAATGTTTAGGTTTTGGAGTTGAAATAGAAGTGACCCTGTTGGAAAATATGTATTCCTGTGATCAGATTAATATAGAAAAAGAGTGAAAGATAAATGTTTGTTTTCTGTATTGTAGATGCACATATTGAATAATTTCCCTCTCAAATAAAAACTGAAGTGTTTATAAAGTTTTGAACTATTCTGTATACAAGAGTAGTTAGCAGACATCTTTGGAAGGTCTTAAGAAAACGCATGCTCCTCTACTTAATTATTCAGTGAAAATCTGTGAACTTGGCTCCTCTGATTAATATTTACATGGGTTATAAATAACGTTAGTTATAACTCTTAGCTCATCTAACCTTTATTTTATTATCTTTTGCTCTATAACACATCAAAAACAGACAGTTCATCTTTTTCCAGAATTTCCGGTTAGCTGTGCTGTCTTCCCTCTTTGCGGCAGTCAGTGACAGCCTGGACCACTGCTGAGTCTTCATGTTATTGGCAGAGGGGTTGTTAGGAATCACCCATGTTTTGAGGCCAGAGATGCCTGGGACAGAATCTGGCTCTGTCTTTTTAGTAAGTGTGGTCTGGGCAAGTTAGCTTCACTTAGCCTCGGTCTTCACATCTGAGGGCTGGGACACTCCTCTGACTTTGTCTGGTTAAAATATGAAAATACATGTACTTATAAAATACATGTAAAATACTTTTAGTGAGGTACTTGGCAGTGGCAGCTAAGAAGAATGATATTTCACCTTCCACTTATGTTCCTGTGATGTGCTGTTAAAATTTCCTCCAAATGCTGGGAGTTCTGGTTGTCTAGGCAAGTGCTGATGAGTCTTTGTAACAGTGGAAAACGATCTCTTCTATCATGAATGTGAGATGAGAATTTACTCTTATATCATAAATTTGAGAATCCCAGGGATATTAGTTATCCCTAACTAATAACACACTTATTTAGTTAGTTGGGTGTATTTGTTAATAAAGAATTACAGCCAATTTGAATTTCATGGAAACAACTCACGTGTTAAGAAGAGATTTATCCAAGGCTTGTATACTGTATTTCAGTTCACTGTAGAGTTTTAAAGTTGGCTATTCATTTTTAAAAGAATAAATATGCTCTTGAACTCTGTGTACTTGATTTTAATTTAAGTGTTTTCCAAGAAACACAATTTAACTTTATTTACTTGAATCTGTAGCCTTTCATCTGTAAGTCTTAGGTTGTGCGTTCTCAGTTGCAGACTTGCTTTGTTCTAATAAAGGGACATGCTAAATGCATTTGTTTTAGAGAGGAAAGTTGTATTTTACATTTAGATAAATCTTGCTTCTTTAAATGTAGTAGTACGATGCCTATCATTTCTGCCCTAATCTAAAGGAATTCTCTACTTTTACTTTACCATTTTTTGGTCTACTTTATCTCATCCACTAAAGATTAAAAAAAAAAATCAAGATGTTATATTAAGTTGGCATTCTGGCTGTGGTTCTGAGGGATCGAATATAGGTCATTGCCAGTCCCCTGTTTAGTACTCAGTGAGGTGAGAGGGTCTTGCTGATGCGAGCCCATTCTGCTCATGGCTTCTCTGCCTTCACTGTATTTGTGGTGTTTATACTATGTCAGCTTTTATTAAGATGAATTATGATCATTTCCATACAGCTGGGTGGCAGTTGTGGTAGTTTACATTATCAAAGCAAAACTCAGACTTGCTCAGCCAATTTAGATGTCAATAAAACATTTGTTACTTATTTTCAGTTTTATCATTGGCTGTAATTTATACTTAGAATTGAAAATGTTAACATGTGTGACTGAGTTTGTTTTAATTAAGTGTATAATTAGGCTAATGAACCTTGTAAAAATGTAGTGGTGCAACCCTTAATATAATCTAAGCAGTTAAATTTCTAATTATGCATCCAAAATCGTGTACAGAGATGCCGCCTTTCAATGGCTTGCTCTCTGGGGCTATATTCTTCTTCTTTGCCCTCTTTGGGGGTTAAGAAACATTGTACAAAAGCCATGATGAAAGACTTCAAAGAAACGTGTGTATTTACCTATTTTTTCTTTTAGGAAAATTATTCAGAAGTGGGATTTGTACATAGTGGACATAGTATTTTTTTCCCTAAATTTTTGAAAAGGTAGAAGGACCAGGGAAGAGGAGTAGATTTGGGGATGTTTCCGATTTACCAGAAGAAATCCACTCGTTTAGAAAGCATCTTGCCAAGTTGGGTTCACATTAGATTCATGCAGGAGGTGAAGAGGTCTGTCCCCTGTACCCCTGAGCCCTGTAGCCGTGGCGTCACAGAGCCGCCCTCCCTGCTATGTTAATAATACACCTGCTCGTCCTCCTGTGCCAGCCAGCACAGCCAGGCTGGTGCTTCTGCCCCTGGGCTGTTCCCCACAAGCAGAGCTTCCACCCCTCCCCCAACTCCTCTTCTCCTGCTCCCCTCTCTTCTCTTTTTTGCAAAGTGGCTTCTTCTTCTGATGGAAAGTGGTTGCCCTAGCAAGGAATTCTGGTACTAACTGCCAAGAAGAAAATCCATTGTCTACTCCGGTAGAGCGACATGCCAAAATGCTCTGACCTTTACGACCTTCAATTATTTTCTCTAATAAGAGTGTTATGGGAACCACAACACCATCGGTACTCATTTCTTTGTTCCTTTAGAAGGAATTCTAGTTGCTGGTTGAATTTGCAAAATAGATCCCTAAAATTTGTTTCTAATCGTACTATCCGAGTCGCCTTTCCTGGGGCGGTGGCGGGTGTGGAGATGTAACTGCTGGCACACACACATTTTTCAGGAAGATGAAAGTCTCTGTTATTACTTCCCGTTGATTTCCCTTCAGAGGGCCCTCTTCATTCTCAGTCTGGCTGTTATGTTATCAGTTCAATTTTCCTGTAAAGTTTTTTTGATAGTTCATCCCCATTCCTTTTGTAATCATTTTCACCTAGTGAAGCAAATGAGATAATTTTGCAGATTGTACCATTTTCCTTTTAAATTAATCCATTCTTTTGGAGAGAGTGATTCTAATAGTGTGGTCAAGTACTTAGAAATCAGCAGGCTACTAAGTTCTCCTTAATTCAGTCTGTTCCCTTGATTCCCTGATCACTTGCTGTGTCAGTCAGGGTGAAATTCTTCCCTTTCTGCTCCTCTACCCGCCCCCCCCACCAGCCCACCCCCATCAGCTCCCGAGCCTCTAGTGCTGAGAAAGAGGATTCTGAGGTTGTTGCAACTACTTTTACAACGTTGGATTCTAAAACCTCATTTAATAAATGTCTGCAATATTTCATGTAAATGCGATAGCATATTTGTTTATGATTTGTAACATTTTTACTGTATGTTAGGATTACTCATGCATTTGGCCATATATGAGGGCTTGTATAGAAAGACAAGCCATTCAGTGAATGAAGCACGTCAGGCCTTTTTACTGTGGATTATTATTGTAGAATGATTCCCATGGGGAAAAAAAGTAGATTTAAGAAAAGGAAAATGATTACCTAGATGAATATAAATCTATAGACCTATTCATCTGAAAAATATTAATGCCACTTATAGAATTAAATTACAGATTTCCAAGTTATATTATTTAAATTGTCATAGATACTGAAAGGTTCTATTGGAGATAAATTTATAAATTTGAACAAATGACTGGTACTAGTTACCTGCTAAGTAATTTCCATTAAACATAGTCTCTCTCTCTCTCTCTTTCTCTAAAAATATTCTGTGGACTATTTTGGAATACATAAAATATTTCGGAATACATAAAGGCATAATAATTTTCAGTCACTTTAGATCACAGAAATGTTGTAACCATATTGAGAAATCCCTCACGATCTCACCAATTAAAAACTAATTAATTAACTGGAGTGACTCTTGGTAGGGCATATTTTTACTCAGAGGCTGAATACATGAACTTGAAAGAAGCCCTGTTGGTCTGCAGAGGCAGCTTTTAGCAACAGGTGTGGTACCAAGCTGTGGCTCTGTTAAGACTGCCCATGGGTGGCCAAGTCATCTTTGCCTTCCCCTGTGCTCTCACATGGCTGCTTGGATGGCGAAGTGGCCCAATGTCTTCTTCTGGTTCCACTATTACCAACAACTGTGATTTAATTTGATTTCTCTAATTATTTTGTCCCATTCAGCAGAGTCATAGGTATATCTTAATGATGGGATGCTTTTGATAGAACACTTTGTTCAGTCGCCCATAGAGACAAACGAACAGTAGGGAAGCTTGGGGAGATAGATTGTGGGCTTGGTGACATTTTAGCGGTCACTTAATTATTGGTGTGGCACATTAAGAGATCGCTTCCTGCCAAGTAGGAGCTCAGACAGTTAAGTTGCTCACGCTGCTGTGTCAGTGTACTTTTTCTTATCTTTGAGCTGAGAGAATTTTTATATTTATTTATCAATAGTTCCAATATATGGTGGCAAGTAACTAAAAATGACCTACGTCATATTTTTTTCATTAGTCACCAGGCTTCTTAGACTCTTACACTAGTAGGTGCTAATCCCCAAATAGTAACATGACAAAAGGCAATTTAAATGTTATCTCCTCTTACTCTTGTGGGTAGGTATGCTTAACCATAGTAAAACACCATGCCTCTTTATTATATTTAATAATAAAGATTAGAGTGAAGTTAAGCAGTGACTCAGTAAATGTTTATGAAAGAAAGAAGGTTAAACTGCAAAATAACAAGCAAAAAAAAAAAAGGACCTTTGCTTTAATTCATTTCATTTCAGCTCAGTCCTATGTTTGGTATAAGTGACACCGTCATGAAAAAAAGGATCCGAATCTGGATTTTATTTCACTTATTCTATTTTGCAAAAAGCTTATTAGAAATAGGAGATTTGTTTGCTTCAGCTAAACTCAAGCACCCATTCATTCAGTTGTCATTTGTCAAGACCTTACTACGAGCTGAGTGCTGGAGCATGTATTGCTGAGTCCCACCTTCCCCGCCTTGCAGGAGCTGACAGTGCAACAGTAGAGATAAGGTGTGTGTACAGGTAACAGTAGCAGGGGAGCGAGATCAACAACAACAATTACTGCAAAGGTTTAAAAGAAGAAGGATGCTATCTATTGGAGTATCTCTCTACTGGAAAGCATATACAGGGTACTGCAAATTGTACTCCATTGGAAAATACAGACAGGCGATTGGAAATGATGGTGTCTTCAACTTTAATTTATGTAGGATTCTAAATGCTGGTTTCTTTTTTTTTTTTTAATTTTTTGGCCGCATTGTGTGGCGTGTGGGGTCTTAGTTCCCTGACCAGGGGTTGAACCCGAACCTTCTGCATTGGAAGCACAGAATCTTAACCGCTGGACCGCCAGGGAAGTCCCCTAAATGCTAGTTTCTGTATGGGCATTTTTTTTTGTCTCTAAATATTAGGATTATGAAAGAAAATGCAAGCTTGGGACAAGCCAAAAATAAGTTCATAAAAATTTTAACATGATCATAATACAGATTATATGCTAACCGTCAGTTAAGTCAGAGCATCAGAACTAGGTGGAGATTCCTATTTCGTATCAAGCTGTGTTCATATATAGTGTTTGTTATTTGTCCCAGGGTATAAAGAATGTCCATCCTGTCAGTCAAGGAGTTAGTGCTCTAGACCAAGTACATTTGTAATAATTTTTTTTTTTTTCCCTCCATCTTGGTCTCTAAAAGTTCATCTGGGCTTTTCTTTTGACTTGAAATTTGAGTACACGTGGAGGGGTGAATGGTGACTGGCATTATTGGAACTTGTCGCTGGCTTTCTATTTTCTTCCGATGGGAATAATGGCAACAACTTACTTACTTTTGGGAGACCTAAGAAGTTTTGAAATTCAGAACAGGAGGCATTACCAAATTCAGATGCCAAGAATGGAAACTCTTCTATTTTTGGAATCTTCCCAATTTTCCATCTCAAATGTACAGGTTAGCCTCTCCTTGTTACCTTTCCTTTCATGGAAAGGTGGGGCTGCCATCAGCACTGTACCAGCTAGCTTAAAACAGAAAACTGCCAGAGCTGCTCACAAGTCCATGCTCATCCATGCTGCCCACTGCCACGGCCATGAGCCATCAGGCCAGCTCTGCCGGGAGCATTTTTAAGCATAGAGAGAAGTGTACGATTTGTTTCAGAAGCATAACACTGACACGCCAGAAACGACTGCTCATGTTTATTGAAAGGATCCCTTTCTACACACCATTTATACTGTTGTGATTTCTGTGTTGGTGTTATTTTTAAATGTCTGAATAGTAATTTAATGCACCCCTTTATTAGGCAGTCTTTGTAAGTATAATCCCGGCATTAAAGCAGTAGGGCATTGTGCATGGTGGAGATATTACGTGTGTAATGATTTGCATTCTTAATGTTCCAGAACCCTGGGGTTATTAGTAAAACGATTGGAGAAAGGTGGTAAAGCTGAACAAGAAAACCTTTTTCATGAGAATGATTGCATTGTCAGGATTAATGATGGCGACCTTCGAAATAGAAGATTTGAACAGTAAGTGTGCGCTGCCTCATCGCTGCTCTTTTCCTGCGTCAGGCGTGACAGGGTGCGGGCGATTGGGGTACCTCAGACCATATGTCTGTGGTCTCTGCCTTCATGCTGGAGAGGAGTATTTTCTGCCATTATCTAGCTTTTAAAAATGTCATCAAACTCCAGGTAATCACTATCATTAGACTATGTTTCCAAATGCCCTCTGACTGACGCAGCACTTCTTAAAATATTATGGGCCCAATTTAGGCTTTACGGTTTGGCCACTTCCTCGCCTTTTGGAAAATTCACCAGGTTGCTAGTTTTTATTACACTTTTAACTCACACATCCAACTTGGTCACATATAATGTGACAAATAGGAAGACAAAGCTCCTTGGACCTGCAGTGTCCACTCAGATTTTCCTTATTCTGACTCAGGCCCTTACTCTATTAAAAAGATAAAAATTGTCCAGCTCCTATAAAACAAGGCAAGAATGAGCAGAAATCATAAGGACTTGGTTAAAGACCTGACTAGGGATCCAGATAAGATGGAGTAGCTTCTTGGACTGGTCTTGGAATAGCACTGTGACCAACAGCTCTTAACATTGTGAGTTATTGAAGCTGCATTGGCATTCCTGAGATTTTTGCGTGCACAAACTTGGATTAATTTTCCTGATAAATAATGGATAGTCACTTTCTAAAGTTTTCTAAGTATACTTATAAATATATTTCTTTAAAAACTCGACTGGTCTCCTTGTAAGGAAATACTTTATGATTTTTAAAAGTTGTATTGGATAATGTAGAGAGAAGGTTATATTTAATTTCTCTTAATATTGAAATGATAATACCTGTTGTGCTTAAAACTACAGTATGATTGAATGATGTACAATGGAGGGTATTTTGTGGAGGGTATACCAAAATACTGGTATTTTGCCTGTAGTTGTACATAACTTTGTCATTTTTATCTAGAGAATGAGAAATTTATATTTGGAGACACAGCCCTGCTGCTATCCGAGCTTGCAAACCCGATTGATAAATGGGTTATGAGAATTTTGTTTTCAGTTTCAACAAAGTCTGTCCGTCCTTGTTGCTTAATGAGTATACTTAATTAAGCTCATAACATCTTCGAGTCTGCCAGTCTTCATTTGCTAACTTTCCATTCTTTCTCAAACCCAGAGCACAACATATGTTTCGCCAAGCCATGCGGACATCCATCATTTGGTTCCATGTGGTTCCCGCAGCAAATAAAGAGCAGTACGAACAACTGTCCCAAAGCGAGAGGAACAATTACTATTCGAGCCGCTTCAGCCCCGACAGCCAGCATGTGGATCACAGGAGTGTGAACAGCGCGGGGCCGCAGGCCCTGCCAAGGGTGCCCCGGCCGAACCCCTTGCCCGAGCACGCGGACCCTCACCCCCGACTCCTACCTCAGAGCTCACAGCCCTCGGGAAAGCCGCCCGCTGCTCCGGGCCCAGCCGTACACCACGTGTTCAGTCCCAGCAGTGGTTACAACACCAAGAAAGTAGGCAAGAAGCTTAACATCCAGCTCAAGAAAGGTATGACCTGCCTTCCTGTTTTTCACGGAATTTATTTTCAAAATCAACCAACTAACCCACAGCATCCTAAGTCTTATCTCATTATTAAGAACTGATACGTCTTTTTAAAAAAGGATTTACAGTTGTATATTTTTTTATGCTTTTCAGATTCACTTTGCTGTATAAAAATTAACACGTAGAAGATCAGAGGATAGGCCTTAAACGTTACGTTTCTATGAAAAAAGTAGCAGCTACGACTGCCGTAAAATTTTTGACAACGAAGGAAATGGGTTTCAGGATGTTACCATCAAACCCAGAGCAACAGGGAGGCTCTGACTGTTTTGAGTGCCCCACTCGATGTCCACATACAGCCCCCCTAGAGGACGTTAGAAGTCCTTCACCAGCTCAGCCCGTCCTTTGGTGACGGGAAGGGATTGACTCCCTTGAAGCTGTTGGTGGTTCCCGGTAAAATGCTGAGAAGCAAGGCCACTGGCCCCTTGTCTCCTGCTTTTCCAGAATATCGCATTCTTCCCTTCCTCAAGGTGACAAGGGGAATCGGAATGGGCCTTGCTAATACTTTATTACCTATGCCTTACATCAGTGTGTTTATTTAATGATCCCCCGCCCTTAGACGGTGCATCGTTGTGTACAGGAGGCGTTCGTTTCTGTGCTGGCCTCCCTGACGACTCAGATCAGGCTCCTAGGCTTGACTTTCTCATTCCCAATCACCGTCCCCTCCAGGCACTGAGATATACTTTTGCCATTAATCATCCCTTTTAGCTGAGCATTTTTATATATTTTTAAATCATGTCCTTCAAATGGGTGTCATTATAAAGAATATTTCTCCTTTTATGAGCTCAACCAACTCCTACAGTTAGTTGGAAATGAACCCAAGAGAGGCTGAGCGATTTCCTCAAGTCATGTGGCCACCAGCAGCAGATTCTTACTGGAACCTTTTCCGTGTCCTGACATTGAGACCGTTCTTCTTTCCATTTGGGGTAGAGTTTACAACTCTGTAAACTCTGAGATTCCTATTTCCTTTCTAAATCATACTCTTTCATTGAACTTTATGTGAACCACAAATGCCTTCTTTCTGGTTACTGACTTTTTAAGCTCCAAATACTTGGTTGACCTGATCAGGAATTGACAACCTCACTCCACTTTTGAAACCCCTTACAAATACAGAATCACATCAGCTTAAACCCCTTTTAGCCCTGTTAATGCATAAATGAGAGGAATATCAGATTCTCTTTCTTCCTTTTTCTACACTCAAATGAAAGGACCTGGTTTTTAAGCAAAAGCATATCAAGAAACACAAAGAGAGTTGTATAAAACATAAAATTCTGCTTGGGATCTTTCAAAAAACGAAGACTATTTTCCATTGTCATAAAGATTTTAGTTCATAAATATCTTTGCCTTTTTACTCTGATATAGGCATATTCATTGTTTAATTACAGTTTTCCATACAATTATTATGTGTTAACACCTTATGATATAATATGAACTTTTTAAGTGAAGTGAAATTTTATTTGCCATTAAAAGAATCACTCTTTTGAATACAGAAATCAATAGTTTTATTTTGGTAGCATTTAAAAATATATGATTACATGTTACAGAAGTTAATTTAGAAAGATTATGCTCAATCAACATAAAAATAGAAATAATGGTTTTCTTTTAAACATTTTTCTGACCTTGAGTTATATAACTGATACAGAGAGTCATAGATCTGACCTGATTTTAATTTATTAACTATGAGAATGTTTGGCAAAAGGTGGAAACTGCCTGTGCATTCTGCCAGTACTTACAAATATAAAAAAATAATGTTCACTATAAATAAAAGTGACAAAGAATGCTCATTGTCTTTGATTAGTACTAAATACAGATGTTTTAATGATTGTATGAGGTTGAACAAGTTTTCATTGTAGTTAACAGGCAATGTTTTTGCCAGTTATTATTGTTACATTTAACATTTTTTAATGAAGTACATCTAAAATGTAGGGTTTGTCAGTGTTAAACTTTAAATTCAGTTCAAAGTGAACTGACACGATTTGAATGACAGAAACTGAGGTCAAAGCTAAGGACTAAGAAAGCCTTTGTTATAATGATTCTTTGGCATAATTTTGAAACTATGTCATATAACATGTTGAAATAGAATAGCCCCTATGTACCTGCTTCCATAATTATGATTTCTTAATATTTATTGTCATTTTGGCATTCTCAAATACCCTGCTCTTTTGTAGAAATTAGCTTTTTAATAAAGTCAGAGGAGAAGGTCAGTGATCTATTTCAGTCAGTGCAAAATGTTTTGTTGGCTTTGCTAAATGAAAATTGATATCTATTTATCTTTCTTTGAAAGGTCATTGCCTGAACTTTTGGCATACAGATTTAGGGGTTATTGCTGATATTTTAATAGTGTTTTGGTTCATATAACAATCAGTCTTTGTAGTTCATAGAAATTAATATTGCAAAAGGAGAATAATTTAGAATTCTTCCTTAATAAATGTTATTGCAAGTCATTAGAGTTTCATGAAAGCACAGAGACATATGGAAAAGTCCCAGCAGAATAATTAGGAAAATTTCATATAGACAATATGCCATTCAAGTCTTCACAGAAGACTTAAGAAATTAACAGCCCAGGCACATTAAAGTGATTTCAGACTTGAAGTAAATGAATGTTTTGTTTGAATTTGAGAATATTTACAGTAGGTTTTTGTTACATGTACTGTGTTTTCGTCATTTCTACTTTGTTTCTTCTTTAACCCACATTTTTATTCATGTTTATTTGCCCATGTTTGTTTACTTAGAGATTCATACCCTGACTTATAGTTTTTTAGCGAGTGCTGCATCAAATTAATGAATTCTTCTGTAGATTTTTCACCTTTACATATCTGTTTATTCTTCCTTTATTGAGCAAGTACTTGTCCTCAGATCATTTTAATTGAGATGGAACCTAATATAGTTTTTAAAAGCTCTGGTAGAAATGAATCATTATTGGAAGTGTTATAAAAATTCTGTTGATTCATTAGAAATTTATCATTATCTTCACATTTTTTCTTGGCTCATTCTGGCTCACTGCATGTTGGTTTCAGTGACATAACCCTTTTCACTGTATTGAGCTTATAAGGGTGCCTGTTGAGAAAGCTGCCAAAGAGCCTGGAATTGAAATTATACAAACCAGCACAGTAATGTGTAAATGCCTCATTGGTTTCAGTACCTTTAAACATCATATGGTGATCCTCAGATTTGGTAGCTATGATCTCAGATGGGTAATTTGCCTTTTTTTTTTTTTTTTTTGAGAAATATAAACGGTAGGATTTAGGTGAACTAGAAGAGAACTAGGCAAAGATAATATGGTTCATCCTGTCAGTTTGGGGAGGTTCTTTTATCTGTATCTAGAAACATTTCTCGTTTCACTATTTGTTTTCCATCTCCCTGGACTTGTTCTCTTCCTTTTCTTCACTGCTTACCCTTCAAATCTGGATACCATTATTGCACAGTAATACTTGATACTTGAGATACTATGGGTTTTAGCAGAAGGTTTTTTTGTGGTTTTTTTTGCGTAGAGAAATTGTTTATTTTCGTAATCAAATATTTAGACAAATTTAAAAACATTCAGCAGGCATATTTGTATATTATTTTCATCTGACTAGGTTCCCGTTTTTTCTTAGACTAATGAATTTTGATATATATACCATTTAAACCTTCCATAATTTAGTCTATGTTGAAAAATCTTACAACTTGTAAAGTATTAAATGTGTAGGTCAGTGTGAAAGTTACAAAATGTCAAGTTGAGGTAGGGAATAATAACAAATCCTTCTTGTATGATATACCTGTGAAATTCAAGATATCTCATTTTGTTTACCTCTTTTTTTTTCTGTTATATATTCAGGTACAGAAGGTTTGGGATTCAGCATCACTTCCCGGGATGTGACAATAGGTGGCTCAGCTCCAATTTATGTGAAAAACATCCTCCCACGAGGGGCCGCCATCCAAGATGGCCGACTGAAGGCGGGAGATAGACTCATAGAGGTGAGTGGCTTCGGAAGTTCATAATTCTTGAAAAGTTCCATTTTCAAGGGTCAGAGTCTATTTAACATTTTCATAAAATATGAAATTAAATTATATATTTTAGCAGAAGTATGCATCCTAAAACATTGTATTTCCGCTTCACTTTTACATTTCTCCATATTATTTGATGAGAAATGTCTTTTCATTTAGTTTACTCATAAATTTTTAGTTACTTGGACATTTGGTTTATGAGATACATAACATTTGTCATTATGTAAGTAGAGTGTCTGTTAGGTTATATTTCTGGATGACTTTAAATTTATGTCTGGCAGTATAGAAATGTTATCTCCTCTGGAATCAGAGCAGAGACAAATGAAATAAATGAAAACAGTGTGTCTTGATGAGAAGAACAAGGAAATTTGGAAATGTCAGCGTGGAGAATGAATTGAGACATAAAAATCAAATGTCAGGAAAAAAAAAGAAATAGTTTTTCAAAATTTCCTTTCTGTACCTCATGGGTTTCATTTGGTTCATTGGTCTTTGAAGCTATCTTTGACATACATAAAGATACATAATTTCTTATGTATGAAGTTTGTGTGAATGTTGTGCATGTAGAAATAAAGGGGAGAAAGATGGAGAAAGAGGATACTTTATTAGTGGTTTTTCTTGTGTTTTCTTTAGAAAACATTGTCTGTATTTTTAGTGGCAGGCACTGTGTTTCATAATTATTAACTAGCATTTAAGTACTAATATTAAATATATTGAATGGATAAACAACAAGGTCCTCCTGTACAGCACAGAGAACTATATTCAGTATCCCATGGTAAACCATAATGGAAAAGAATATTTAAAAAAAGAATGTATGTGTATGTATAACTGAATTATTTGGCTGTACAGCAGAAATTAACACAACATTGTAAATCAGCTATACTTAAATTAAGAAAAAAAAACAAGTACTAATGTTAAAGTAAATTTTTATGACATTATCCTTTTTTCTTAACTTGTAGTTTCATATGTAGTTTTGAACTCCCCAGCTCCAGCTGGGGAAATCTAAAGATTTCTTGAAAAGTAACGGAGCAAAGGAATAGCTTCCAGATTTTTTCCTGTGTCTACATTTTGGGCCTAGGTTCCTTCAATCTTCCTCTTTCCTCTTTGTCTTGTTTGCATGACACCATGTTTTAAAGGGAGAGTGATAGAGGCCCAGTAAAAGGGAAGGTTTAAGTACAAATTGTGTTTAGGGTATTGTTTCCAGAAAGGGCCTCTTGTCCTCGGGCTGTAAGTGGGGTACTCTTAGTCCCTGTTTGTAGTTGTAGCTTGTTTCATTTAGGAAGTGTATCAGCTTATTTTTGACTCTAAATCATAAAAAAGTCTGTCCCCTTCCTCCCCCTCTCTCCCTGCAGGGCCCCCACCCTTCTTCCTTGCTAAAGGTAATCGCTTTATTTTTGTGTCTCCCTTTCATCATGTAATTGCTTTACTTGTGACACATCACAGAGGCTTTCGCTTTTCTTTTTGAGGAAGGGTCTGCGATCTGTATCTCTTCAGAATTAGGCTTTATCTTCTGTAGCTCTCAGGCGTATTTTAAACCTACCTCTCTAGTATCCTTGGTTGTATTTCTACAGTATCAGCAGTTCTGTGGGCAAAAAGTTTTTCTGAGTATCTGGATATTTGCAAGCCTATATATAAATCAAGTATCAAGTGACTAATTTTTAAAAATTATCTAGAAAATTTTTGCTTTCTCTGAACCTGTTATTACTGACCTATTTCCTACAATCCCTTGATAGTAATGCACTGAGCTATATAAGAAGGTTTTCAGTGGGGGAAAGGTTCCAGAACATTAAAACTACAGGAAAGTTTTGATATTACAATTTAAATGATATATTTAATTGCCTTAGACAAATGCTATTTCTGTCTAAAGAGAGTAATATAGAACACTTTGAAAAAGAAATTTCCACTCTCATTTCTGTTAAATACGTAGTGCTTGCTGATCATATTCTACTTTCTACAAAAAATGATGAGATTCCCCAGGAAGTGGTATTTTCAAATCTCTCTTTTTTTTTTTTTCTGGTAAAATTTTTTTTCTTAAAACATTGAAAAATCTTGAAGTGAAATACTGCAAGCCCTCCAAAAATATTATTTAGTAGAGATTCTTCTTCAGTGTTTGCTTTTTAGGGATTAAAAAGTTATCATCCTAATTTTCAGTAAAATTTGAGTGAAAGCTAAAATGTTTTTACCAAAATATTTTTAGTGTGTTTTTACTACCTTCTGCAAGGGTGGCATCTTTTTATTTTGGTGTAAGGAAACCTGTGATGCACAAAGGCATCAAGATATCCCAGTTCAAAGCCAGGAAGTTTTGTGTTACTTTGGCGTTGTAGATATATTTGTATCTCTGGTTACTTGTTAATGCACTAGTGGCTGTGCTTTTGGTTTATTGATAAGACCTGAAGGATTGACTGCTTCCTGCCTCACTTCTAGGTAACTGATCTGCATTTCTTTATTAGCCCCAGCAGCCTGGTGGTTATCAGATCAGGGCAGAATGTACCATGCAATGAACCATGTTCCATGGCAGACATGATCAGTTCTAGAATGTGTGTCTCGTCTCTTGTTATCTGTTTGCCCAGTATTGCAGCTGAAAACTTTTTGTCTGTTTTAGGTAAATGGAGTTGATCTAGCAGGCAAATCCCAGGAGGAAGTTGTTTCCCTGTTGAGAAGCACCAAGATGGAAGGGACCGTGAGCCTTCTGGTCTTTCGCCAAGAAGATGCCTTCCACCCAAGGGAACTGGTGTGTAAATTCAGAGCAGATGAAAGGTTTCTGACGCACATGAGGCAGGGATCTGGGCTAGCGACCTGCTGGCCAGTGTTTATTAAGAGATTTTCCAAGCAGTTTCTATATTTTATATATCTTTCAGCCTTAGCACAATACAAGCATTCCTTCCTCATATTTCTTCTGTTTTGGAAACAGATATCCACAATGTTGAGTGCAAGAGTATTTGAAAATCAGGTTGCAGGGATATTTTCTAGGACAGCAAATGTTTATTACTGAACGCTTTTAGATGGACTGATTGAATACAGAGATGTCGATTATTCCATAACTGTCACTTCAAAGGCTGTTGTTGAAAGCTTGCCATCTTCTCCACTACATATGACAAATTTTCATATTTCAAGTTTTCATGGTACGTGTAGCTAAGCCAAATAAAGATGCTTGCTTACTGTTGTATGAAAAAGAGGACCTTAATTAAATACTCTTATTGAAAGTAAAAAGACCTGAGTTGCAATAAGCCCCAGGGCCATTAATTCCTAACATAGGCATTATTTAGAATGACATAAATGAAATGAAAAGGCATTTGTTTGCAAACTATTTATTTCACTTTTTATACATATGTCAGTGCATCTAAATATTAGATAGGGGTATTTACATAGTATTTGTGGGAATGAAATCTGTATATTAAATTGACATAGTTCTTAATGTTTTTCTGCAAAAAGTGGTAGGTTTCATTTATGTGTAGAAATAATATAATTGGAGGAATCACCTTTATCTTTTGTTTTGATATGGTAGGAAAATTGTTTTACTTCAAGTACAAGTGGTATTTTAAGTATTTCAAAACAGATTCTAGTTGGGTCACTTTAGGACATTTGACCTGTCTTTCAGATAGCTTTTAGCTTTATCTAAACAATAATGAATCCGTATATACTAGAGTGGGTAGGTTTTAGGGACGCAGTTCCCAAATTTGTCCGATTGCCCTAATTCTCTTAGGCTAATCCTTCAAGTGTGGATGTGTCATGGTTAATAAAAATTTCCTTTTATTATAAAACAGATAAATTTTAGTCTTGGGAATATTCCATCTCTTGGTTACACACACACTGACAATTTACTATGATTTCATGGAAATTTCAGATTGTGATAGGGCTGAAAACTGAAACTTGTGTTTTAAGTAGATTTTGAGAAATGATGAAAACTTCTTTATTTCTATTTAGAAATGTTTAATGCATTATTTCTCAATTTAAATTTGGTTTTCCATTTTCCCCCCACTGTTATCCAATTCTGTGCTTAAAATGCCACCTGATCCTAAATCTGGAGTTGTCTCTATTAAATTGTAAATGAGCAGTTAAAAAAAATTAAAAAAAACACGAAGCTTTAGATGCGATGAAGCTTTAGTCCTTCCTCAGTGTATCTGAGCCTGGGTGATAGTTGGCATTATTAGGTTGCCAAAGCTTAAACACTGCTCTTACAGCCGTTCCCGAGTTAGTGCCAGCACAGACCAGCTTAAGGTTATTCAGGTTCTTCTGGTCCAATTTTGATCTTCCAGGCTTCTGTTTTCCCCTTCTGCTGCCTCCTTTTTTTTTTTTTTCTTGGTTATTTAATTTATTGCTTGTGAGCTTTTCATTAAGGAGTGAGCCAGTAGGCCGTCAGTTTATTCATGTTGCAGCTGCTATTCAAGGTTTAAAAGAAAGAAAATTCTGAAAACTTAAAGGAGTGCATTGAAAATGATCTTTCAATCCAATTAACAGAACTCTTTTCCTCTGTTTGGGGTGTCTGTGTTTAAATTCTGTGTCTAAAACAAAATACTTTTATCAATAGGTTCCCTTTTTTTTTTTTAATAAGTCAACCTTGTAACTATCTATTAATTAAAACAACTCTATAATACATGAAAAAAAATCACATTTATAACCTGTGTAACATTGTAAAGTATAATGCTTGTGGTTCAGACTGTTATTATCTGGTCTAGCTATCAAATTACAATATACCTTATAATTTAGACTTAGTTGGGAAAATTAGAAAACAAAATTAGAAACAGTGCCAGGAATAGAAAAGCAGTTTCATGAGATTTGTTTTCCTCCAAATAATAAATTCATGATATACTGTGAATGAGCAAGTAAAAATTTACATCTAGAACAATTTTTTTAAACAACCCCGCCCACACACATACACACACATAAGATAATATAACCACATCAGTGAAAGTTTGCAAGACAGAGTAATATATCAGCCATAATATAATCACCCTCTATATATTTTGTAGATTTTAAGAACAAACAATTTTTCCTTGAGAGTAAAGCTTTGTGTCCCTGTGTGTTGAAGATGGCTTTGGTCAGTCTGTATTTATGTTTTTCTTCAATTCTTCTAGAATGCAGAGCCAAGCCAGATGCAGATTCCAAAAGAAACGGTAAGAGCTTTGTCTTTTGCAGGATGCAGAGATGTTGGAAAGATAAATTGAACTAACTTCTTACTAATTAATTATGAAGTTATTTGTCCTCTCTTTTCTTGGCTCATAATAGATCCTAATATACAAAGATTTATTAAATCCCAAAGTGGTCTTACCTTAAGTGACTTATTGCTACTACCCCAAATGAAGAATATTTTGTGATTATTTTTGATCAGACAGGGATAAAAAAGAGACATTAAAGACTTTCCTATTCACCTGCATATTAAGAGGGAGCAAAATTGGTAGCTTAGTAGTTTAACATATATCTATCTATCTATCTATCTATATATATATAGACTTCATGAGTTGTGAAGTGCTATAAGTGGCTACCAAAATGAAAAAATGAAAAAAGAAAACAATTCGGGCATAGAAAAAATAGGGAGGGCTAAAAGAACAACAAAAATGTATCATAAACACGAAAAATAAAATATCAGCAATTAGACTAAACATATTGTCATAATAACTTATATTTAATAAGTTATTTATTATCAGTTATTATAGTGTATTTTAAGGGGCTAATTCTCCTAACCGAAGTAAGTTTTCACAGCTTAGATTAAAAAGCAAAAAATAGGTGTTTAGAAGATAAATCCTAATACACGCTGAAAATAAAGGAATAAGTTGAGTACTAACAGGTGTTACTAACATAATGAAAGTGAGGATTGCCATATCAGTCTCTGAACTTATCTTTTTTGTGTGGATGCATTGCATGGGGTAAAAAGAGAGGGTGTTTTATATTGACACATGATATCATCCAGTAGAAATTCCAACAGTCAGGATCTTTTATATATTAAACAGCACAGCACAAACACATGTCATTCCCAAACCTTTGTGAGTAAAATGAAAATTTAGCAAAACCATATCCATGGTGGGTGATGCTAATACATATTTTTCCAAAATTTGGCATGTTAGATAGATAAAGTAAGAATATGAAGAATTTGAATAACATAATTAACACTAATAATAGCATTACATAATTTAATTTTTCTTGACACATTCATAACCAGACAACTTTGAACCTAATAAACAAACAAAATGTTATTTTCAAATATTCCATCATTACAAAAATGGATGAATAATCAGACCTCAGAGGAAAATCAGTAAACAACCTTGAGAACATTACACATTCATAAGTACAGGTTGTAGGAAATTCACAGCCTTCATTTTTTGCCCATTAAATCAATAGGTCTGTGATAGTTAATCAGAATCACGATAGTATTTGTGTGTGTGTGTGTGTGTGTGTGTGGTGTGGTGTGGTGGCGGGTATGTTGAGAGGTGAGGGGAAATTGGACAAGTTGATTCTGAAGAGTCAAGTGGGGCACAAGAATGATTTATTTTAAAAGACAATAATGATAGCAAAATGTACTTTAAAGCTAAAATAGTTAAAATAGCATGATGTTGTTATAGGAACAGACAAGTAGATCATTGAAACACATCGATGATGTAAGCAGTCCCAGTGTTTACGTGCGTGTGCATGTTTGTTAAAGGAGACATTTCAAAATAGCGGTAAAGAGTGGTTTGTTTAGTGTTTAGAACAATTGACCATTCACTTTAAAAAGTTAGATTCCTTTTTCTCACCATACACCAAAATAAATCCCAGTTAATTATGAAATTAAACCTAAAAACATACCAAAAAGTATTGAGAAAATATGTGAAAAATTTCTCTGTTAACTTTGGAAAGTAAATGCTTGTCCCAGCATGACAAAGCCAAAATGTCCTAAGAGAGTAGATTGATAGATTTGTTTATATATATTAAAAACCTTTCAGAGCAATAACTACACCATGAAAGAGTTGCAAGATAAATGCTAAAGGCATTTTGCAACGTGATCCTTGGGTGAAGAACCACTCTTTGGTGTTTGGAATCTTAATATCATAGAACTTTTTTGGAAAAGCGAATGACTTCACACATAAACTATATCTGTTTATGCATAAGATGATCTGAGATGGAAAATGATGATATAAGCAGTAAAGATAGGTGTGTTCTTTCAAAACATTTAGTCAGTCCTTGTGAGGAGATTGAAGATTAGCTCTGAAGTTTTCAATCGCTAACGGGAAGAAGCAGCTTTGGCTTTAAATGTGGTATTCCGTTGAGAATGTCTAGGTTTGTTCTGCTCCACTTCTCACCCACAAGCTTTTTATGTTCTTGATAGCATGCCAGAGCAAATGACAATTCAGTCACCTTAAAAAAGAGATGATATATGTGTATGTGTGTCTGACTTGCAATTTCAAATGGGAATTTTTTTCTGATAAGGGTTTTCCAAGCTAAGTTAAAGAAAGTACAGTTTTTTTGTTTGTTTGTTTTTGTTTTTGTCTAAATGTTTTCTTTTCGATTTCTTGTTCTTTCTTTTCTCTCTCACATCTGGGCCTCTCTTTCTGCTCCTGCTAGGTGATACCATTTTGGGCTGTTAAAGGCTTCATGTTAAAATTATAATTTAAAAATTGAATTCCAGGATCTCTGCTTCTCTCTCTGTCTTTTGATGGCAAATCATTAAATTTATTCAAGTCGCAAAATTCTCTGATATTACTTAAACTTTCCGTGATTGTAAGCACTTTGAGAATGGAATGTCCTCAAGCTCAATTAGTTTGTTTGTTAGTTGATTATCACAATGACTCCCAGAACTGATTAAGTCCGAGAAATTTTTAAAAAGGTCATTTAGGTAGATAAGTAGGGCTGTACCAATAGTTGGTAGACCTTTTAAATATCTGAGATGCAGGTTTCTTGTACATCTTCTAAATATTGTATTAATTAGTGAGAGTGGGCAACTAGAAACCCTACTGAGTTTTAGGTTATCTATCCATTCAAAATTGGACAAAAAGCTGAATTATTTAGCAGAGGCTCAAGCTCACTTATTCCACGTCCTGAACAAACTCCTTTGCCTTTGAAAAGTTTATTCACTTGATAGTTTATTCCTGTGGATGTCCAGGTTGGACAAGACAATACATGGGTGTATTAGTCAGGGTTCTCCAGAGAAACAGGACCAATGGGATGTGTAGATATATAGACAGAGGTTTATTTTAAGGAATTGGTTTGTGTGATTATAAAGGCTGGAAAGTCCAAATCTGCAGTGGGGGCCAGCAGGCAAAGACCTAGCAGAGCCCATGGTGCAGATGAAGTCCAAACGCAGTCTGCCGGAGGATTCCCCCTTGCTCAGGAAGGCCTGTCTTTCTGTTCTGTTTTCTGATTGGATGAGGCCCAGTCACATTGTGGAGGGCAATCTGTTTTATTCAGAGTTCACAAATGTAAATGTTAATCTCATCCAAAAACACTTTCCAAGTGGACACAAAAGTAACCATCACAATGAAGCAGTGAGTTTACCTACAGGCTATCAGGCCTTGACTTACCAAAGTGCCAGTTTCTTCTTTGGGCTTCAAAGAACTATGCAAACCTGCTTAGGAAGGCCCCCAAGAACTCTTTGGTAAGATCCATGTAAGAATATAATTGTACATAAAATATATTCAGAGCTACTGGATAGAAGTAGGGCTTTAGAAAATAATAGTGTTTAGAGATGATACTAGACCATATGGATAAGACATAAAACATGCTTAAATGTTAAGAATTCAACATTAATTCTAAGAGTTAGTGAGATCTCCCTGTAGAAACTGCAAGGATACATTGAGGAGATTTGGGGACCCTCCCTGAAGATCAGGAAGCATCTTGATAAGCTAACTTCAGACAGGTTATAATCTTGATTTGGAAATTTAATGAGCTAGTCAATAAGCATGGTCATAGACTTATTAAACTAATGGTTGTGGTATATCAAGTAAAGCCTACCATGTTGACCCCACTGTAAATTAAGAAAACAGTTGAAGGAATTAAGAAAACAGTCCCATTTACAATAGGATCAAGAAGAATAAAATACTTAGGAATAAATTTAACCAAGGAGATAAAAGACCTGCACATAGAATGCTGTAAGACATTGATGAAAGAAATTGAAAAAGACAAAAATAAATGGAAATGTATTCCATACTCACAGATTGGAAGAATTAATATTGTTAAAATGTCCATATTACCCAGAGCCATCTACAGATTCAGTGCAATCCCTGTCAAAATGCTGATGGCATTTTTCACAGCAATAGGGAAAAAAACCCCTAAAATTCACTGAAACCATATTGAATCTATTGGATCTCTAATAGCCAAAACAATCTTAAGAAAGAACAAAACTTAGAGGCATCACAATTCCTGGTTTGTCTATGTTACAAAGCTATAGTAATCAAAAGTTTGATACTGGCATAAAAACAGACATATAGAACAGAATAGAGAGCCCAGAAATAAACCCACACATATATGGTTAATTGATTTATGACAGAGAAGCCAAGAATATGCAATGGGGAAAGGGTAGTCTCTTCAATAAATGGTGATGGGAAAACTGGACTGTCACATGAAAAAGAATGAAGCTGGTCTTCTATTGTACACCGTGTACAAAAACCAACTCAAAATGGATTAAAGATTTGAATGTAAGACCCAAAACCATAAAACTCCTAGAAGAAAACATATGGGGTAAGCACACTGACGTTGGTCTTGGTGATGAATTTTTGGACTTGACACCAAAAGTAAAAATAAACAAATTAGACTACATCAAATATAAAGACTTCTGCACAGCAAAGGAAACCAATGAAATGAAAAGACAACCTCTGGAATAGTAGAACATATTTACAAATCATATATCTGATAATGGGTTAATATCCAAAACATATAAAGAACTCACAAATCAATAGCAAAAAGATAAACAATCTGATTAGAAAATGGGCAGAAGAACTGAATAGACGTTTTTCCAAAGAAGACGTACTGATGGCCAACAGGTACATTAAAAGGTGCTCAACATCACTAATCCTCAGAGAAATGTAAATCAAAACCACAATGAGATATCACCTCACATCTATTAGAATGGTCATCAGAAGGACAGGAGATAACAAGTTGTGAGGATGTGGAGAAAAGAGAACCCTTGTACGCTATTCGTGGGAATGTAAATTGGTGCAGCCACTGTGGAAAACAGTGTGGAGTTATCTCAAAAAATTAAAGATAGAACTACCATATGATCTAGCAATGCCACTTCTGGGTATTTATTCAGAGGAAAAGAAATCTGGATCTTGAAGAGATATCTGCACTCCTATGTTCATTGCAGCACTTTTTACAATAGCCAAGATGTGGAAACAACCTAAATGTCCACCAGTGGATGAATGGATAAAGAAGATGAATGTGTGTGTGTGTGTGTATATATATATATATATGTGTGTGTGTGTATACACACACACACACATATATGTTATATGTATACATATATATATTGTATATCACTTATATGTGGAATCTAAAAAAGCCAAACTCATAGAAACAGAGACAAGAATGGTGGTAGTGAGGACCAGGAGAGTGAGGGAAAAAAGGAGATGTTGGGATTTCCCTGGTGGCGCAGTGGTTAAGAATCCACCTGCCAATGCAGGGGACATGGGTTTGAGCCCTGGTCTGGGAAGATCCCACATGCCACAGAGCAACTAAGCCTGTGCGCCACAACTACTGAGCCTGTGCTCTGGAGCCCACGAGCCAGAACTATTGAGCCCACGTGCCTAGAGCCCGTGCTCCGCAACAAGAGAAGCCACCGCAATGAGAAGGCTGTGCACCACAACGAAGAGTAGCCCCTGCTCACCGCAACTAGAGAAAGCCTGCACGCAGCAATGAATACCCAACGCAGCCAAAAATAAAATATAAATAAATAAATGTATAAAAAAAAAAGATGTTGGTCAAAGAGTATAAACTTCTAGTTATAAGACGAGTAAGTTCTGGGGATCTAATGTAGAGCATGGTGATTATAGTTAATAATACTGTGTTATATACTCAAAAGTTGTTAGGAGAGTAGATCTTAAATGTTCTTGCCACAGAAAAGAAATGGTAATTTTGTGGTGTGATGGAGGTGTATTAGCTAAGCTGTGATGGTAATCATTTTGCAATATATAAATGTACCAAATCAACACTCTGTGCACCCTAAATTTACAGTGTTATATGTCAAACATACCTCAACAAAGCTGGGAAAAATAGTTAAATCAGACAAAGCAAATAGGGAGCCCCAAATGGGGGACTGAATTATGGGTTGTTACATCTTCATCCAAAACTTTGTATAAGTTATTTGGGATAAACTGATCATCAGACATTTCTTTAGGCCTATAATGTAAATTAATTTCAATATCCTAGGTAACACAGATGAAAGAGTACAAAATTCTCTAATTTGAGATTTTGTTGAAGATTTATACTGTCACACACTAATCATATGCTGACCTTAATAGTTTGGTTTTGAGCATCAAATGTTGCTATTATCACAAAGAATTTTATGAAATGTGTTCTGTTTCTAGTGCTTTAAATACTCAAAACTTATTTTAAAGTCATGAGTCAATGAAATACTTTTCAATTCAAATGACTCAAACTTAGTTTAAAACAGTCTTATTCCAAGATTGGGATAGAATAATATTTTCATGATCTTACAAAAATAGTAATGATTTTGTATAGTGAATCTCTATCAGTTTTTAGGGGATTCATTTGAAATTCCCTACTTTTACTATAATAAGTTAAGGATTTCCTAATGTTTAGTGTATTTTCCTTTGGGGAACATATCTTAGTTATTTTTTATTGTCCTCCTTTTGTTGTATAGTGGTAAACATTAATATCTTTAAAATTTATTCCGTGATTTTTTTTGTTATTGAACTCAAGTTATTTTAAAGATTATGTTGGTAGTAATGTCTGGTTTTAAAATAAGAACTGTTTTAGATATAGCAAAACTATTCTGGATTAATCACTACGTGCAATTTTTATTCTAAAACATCTTACTGTCAGAAAAGTTTTAAGAATAGCCTAAGGAACTCCAGTATACCCTTCTCCCACATTCCCCAATAGTTAATATTTTACCACATTTGATATGTAAGTTTCTTCCATCCCCCCCCTTCCCCTCCCTGTAATTTTTCCTCCTCTCCTTCCTACTATATAAGTTATTTCAGAATTGAGATAAATTGTAGACGTAACTCCCCTTTATCTGTAAATCTTTAGTGTGTGTATCCTAAGAACAAGGACATTTTCTTGTGTAATCATGTTTAGTTACCAAAGCCATGAAATTAACATTGACCTAACTGTTGTATTACCCGTTGTCTCAGTTAGTGTCCTTCATGGTGTGCAGATGTGAATGAATGAACAAATACATAAGAAACAAATCCTTAGGATCACACCTGGCGTCTAGTTGTCATGCCTCTTTAGTCGTTTTTAATCTGGAACATTTCTTCAGTTTACCTTTGCTTTTCATTTTTGAAGAGCAAATTACTTTGAGAATGTCCCTCAGTTTGGGTTTGTGTGACATTTCTTTGATTGAGTAAGAATTTTTCTGGCTTCACATTACAGATGAACAACTGTACAAAACCTTTTTTTTTTTCCTCAGAATTTGTAGCATCAAGCAAAACGTTTTAAAATTCTTTAAATGTTATTTATTTTACGTCTACTGTTTAAATCAGAAAAGAGCACAGTAAAACCAGATGTGACATTTTAACTTTGCTAATAAGAATAATTAAAATATCAACACAAATATCATGCATAAGCATTCATCTCACATATGGGATAAATTAAAATATATAGCTTAAACTGGAGGGTTATTCCTTTATGCAAAAAAGTAAACGCGATAACTTCTCTATTTAAAAAAATCCTCCTCTTGACTAAAACCGTAAATGGTTGTTATCATTTGTCTGCTCTACCTGCATATTATTTAATCTCTAGATATAGAATAAGTGTATTTTCTCTTTAACTTGTATGAAAACAGGTGTTAAGTGTGAGAATATGATGGCATAATTGCTTTTTAAGATCCATCATAAGGTTTTCCTTCCTAGCCCGTCATCCCCATCCCAGCACTAATCTCTGCCCAACAATTATGTTTCGGCCACGTAATACAATCAACTTTCACTTCCTTGTTACCCATTTTGCAGATTAACTGCAGACTTAGAGTGGCCTCTGCGCCAGCTGTCTCCCCTTAGCAATTGGGACTTGTTTGGAGAGGAAGGAAAACTGGGCTTTAGTGCTGATCATTTGTGGCTGTTTTTCTGTCTCTCTGCAGATATGTGTATATCTTTTCTGCTGTTCTGAGGCTAGCGGGAAGGTAAATAGCTTTCATACTGCCCATGCAGTAGGTTCCCTGCTTCTAATATGCTTAGCAAAAATGCCCGTTTTTCTGGACATTAGAAGGCAAAAATGCCAATGGAGTAGTGGCCAAGGGAAAACATGACAGTTTGCATTGATAGAAAATCACTTGGGGTACATACGTGTCTGTACAAGAGGGACATAATGTGCACTTGAGTGACATTCATGTCCAAATGGCTTGAGGAGCAAGTTAAAGGGAAACAAAATATTTATCATGTTTCCTTAGAAAGAACTTGACTCAAATGGTTGAGATAGTACAGAATCTGGATGGAGTAACAATCGAAGGTGATAGAAAATTAGCTTCTCCTTTATATCAGAATGAAGAGATCCCCATACTAGTAAGATTTTGGAAAAATTCTCTATAAAGTAGCCTTAAAAATGGTTTTTAAAGAGCAAATTTTTTTAAACATTTTGCTGCCAGAGAATTAAGTTCTCAAAGTTGGAATTAATTTCAGTCTTATGTCAAGAGCCAAATGGATTAATAATGCAATATCAAAGGAAAAGTACAATCTCTCACTTAAATGTTTTTAATGATAATAATGACTTAAGACTTGATAAGAAAGCTGAAAAAGAATATTATTCCCATCTGCAGTTTTCATAAGAAATGAAACTTTCCCATGGAGAATACAGTCTCCTTTAAGACAGGTTCAGAGCAGGGCACGTCAGGAAGTGACTCGAACTTGATTAAAATTTCTCTTCATATATTCAGTCAGCTCCTTATCTTGATTTTTCAAGTAGAAGAAAAATGAGAATTTTAAGCCTTTGTAAAACATTATGGAAATGTCAAAATCAGTAAACGTTAAAAAGCCAAACAAGATATAAAGCAGTAAGTGACAATTAAGAACCTTCCAGATTTGAGGCAAATAAACATACTGAATGATCAGATCTAAATGTGCCCAGTTAAGGACTATCTTTGGTTTCTGTGTCTTTTCAAGTGCAACTTTCCCAGGAATATAAATACTGATTCTGATTCACAGAGTGAATTTTATCTTTCAGTTACTTCTGGATTTAAAGTAGGAGGGGCTGTAGTGTGTTTTGATACTATTTTGTATTTCAAACATCAGAAACAAATTTTATATTGAAGTAGCTGTATTCGTTCACACAAGGTCTTTATTTACTACTCTTGAATTGTTTTGAACCATATGGATGAAAATAAAATTTTAAGAGCAAAACAAGTATATAAAGATAATATAGTAAATATGTCAATAGTAAATATGTCATAGTAAATATGATGCATGGTAAATATGATGTCAATATTTTGATATGAGTATTTAATGTTTATTTCTCCCCAATCCATTGATTTTATTTGAGCTGTAATTATTCTCTAGGAATATTTTAAGTGTAAAAAGGCTTTTATAATGGGCAGGTATAGGCTTTATTTTGATTTTGATACTGAAAGTATTTACTTTGTATAGTTAACATACTATCCCTCTGTATCTTTTCAAGTTGTTCTTTCTTTAATATTCTTCATTATATGTATAGTTTTCCTGTTTTTAACATATTAGCGATTTTTTTTAAAACACACCTTGTCCTGATAACTATGAGGCTATCTTTTGAGATGGCACAAAGAATGTTAACAATGAATATTAGTAAATTAGAAACTTTAAAAAATCATGTTATTATGGATTTGGAGATTTAAAAATAACATATCTTTTGTATTATGATAATCTTTAAAAAAAATCTCTTACTGATACACTCTGTACTTCCAAAAATTATTTCATCTAATTGAGATATCTGAGATTGCATGTTAAATCTCCAACTTATTATTAAAAATTAATATTAAAAATTATTTTATCATTATGTTAATTTTGATAATTATTAGAAAATTTTTAAAAATGTGTCGAGAGACAAAGAAAAAAACTGAAGTCTACTTACATTTCCATTGCTCTGCAATAGGATTTCATGTGTGTAATTGAACATTCTTTAAAAGTGCAATCTTTAAAGGATGCGTTATATTCCAGCCTAATTATGTACCATTAGATGTTGAACCCTTAAATGTTGAACCATTCTTCAAGTGTAATTTGATACTTCCAGCTTGAATGAATAGGTGGATGCTGGAGAAATATTCCAAAATTACAAAAAGAGAAGGAGGAAAAGTTGTAGGACTACATGAGGCATTTAGTTGTGATTCAAAGAGCTTGTGCCACATGTCTGTTATGTGACATAAAATGAAATGCTGAATTTGATAAAGAATTCTGGCCTCATCTATTTGGAGATGGCCAGTGTAGAGCTGGGATCCCTGAAGAGGATTACAGAAGGCAGATGGCTTACTCTTCCGGTGTCCGACATTTTTATATGTCATCTCACTGCCTTTCATCAGGTTATACTTGAAGCATTCATTTCCTCCCTGCTGTTTTAGGGGAGCTGAGCAAAAGTTCGTGTATCTCAAATGTGTCGGGTTCTGCAACAGTCTCCTTATGCACTCGATGGCTACAATTACGAAGTCAAAGCCGGCATATACAACTCTGTAATTAAACAATACTGCTTGAATAATATCCCCAGCTGTAGATGTATCATACAGTACTGTGGAAAAAAATTTCCCTAATGTTGTTTATCTCTACTTTGTCTCACAGATGTCGAAGGTTAAAAACTCTCTAGTGACTCTCCGAAAATGAATACCGTTTTTTCTGCTGACTTTGTATCATCAGGATTTGTTACTGTTTGTGAATAAAATGATGTACCCTTAGTGAAAATTAAACTATTAATAACATTGAAAATTCCTAGTGAAAAACAAAGGGACAAATGAGTTATATTTATTTATTTTGATTTCCTGCTGTTACTGTTTTTCTCCTGTGGTTTAGAATATATAAACAGATTTTTTAAAAACCCACAAAAAACAAAAAAATAAACCAAAACTCTGTGTCTACATGACTTTAGTCCTTCTGCTACATTTTTTTCCCTATATTTCTCAGAATCTGGTTTAGGTTTGTTTCAATATTGAAACAAGTGCCACATAAAAATATTAGCAGCTGGTTCCAGGAATCATCTGGAGGGAGTGCAGACGCACTGTTATCATGGATCTTGTTGTGGAACTTTGTTGGAGATACTGTGCCTGTTATGATTAAAGAACTGCTCATTAGCAGTCCTTAAAAATAGCAGAAAGAAACATTGGAATATAATGTGCAATTTTGTTTCCTGTTAGAAAGCAGAAGATGAGGATACTGTGCTCACACCCGATGGCACCAGGGAATTTCTGACGTTTGAAGTTCCGCTGAATGATTCAGGATCTGCTGGTCTTGGCGTCAGTGTCAAAGGTAACCGGTCAAAGGAGAACCACGCAGATTTAGGAATCTTCGTCAAATCCATTATTAATGGAGGAGCAGCATCTAAAGTAAGCAAATGTCAACCTTATCAAGCTTATGCTCATTCACAAAAATGTTTAATTACAGCCCTGTTCTTATTTTGGAAACACGGAAGTGGTAGGGGCAAATTCTTTCCTCTACCCTCTTAGATTCTGTTTCTGTGGCCTGTGAATTAAACTGACAAAAGACAGGTTAACAGGAGAAAAAGTTTACAAATTTGATTGATGGGGGCTCCACAGGAAAAGTGAAAACCTAAAGAAGCGGTTAGACTTGGAAGCTTATATACCATTTTAGCTAATGCTGATAAATTGTGGAGTAGGGATTAGACAAAGAAAGAGGGTTCGGACTTCCAGGTGTGGTAAATAGTGGGATGGTAAATGTATGAAGGAAACCGATGGTAGAAAAGGCTTATTTTGTAGGCTCATCTCAGTGCATCTCTGTCTCTGGTGGTGAGGGTCGTCCTCCCCTTCCAGGTTTTGGAGAAGAGAGGGGGCACCTTCACAAGGAGAACTTTATGCCCGTATTCAGCCAGAAGCAGGGAGGACAGAGTCCCCTTCTTGTGCCTGCCATTTCTCAGTTGCCTTCTGCTAAAATAATCCCCATGCCAAAGTGGCGTGCTTTGAGGTAGCGTATTCTTTTTTTTTTTTTTTTAATTTATTTATGGCTGTGTTGGGTCTTCATTTCTGTGCGAGGGCTTTCTCTAGCTGTGGCAAGCGGGGGCCACTCTTCATAGCGGTCTGCGGGCCTCTCACCATCGCGGCCTCTCTTGTTGCGGAGCACAGGCTCCAGACGCGCAGGCTCAGTAATTGTGGCTCACGGACCCAGTTGCTCCGCGGCATGTGGGATCTTCCCAGACCAGGGCTCGAACCCGTGTCCCCTGCATTGGCAGGCAGATTCTCAACCACTGCGCCACCAGGGAAGCCCCTGGGGTAGCGTATTCTGATACCCTGTAACACTTAAATGTTTTCTGTTTTCTTCCTAATACCGCATCCATGATCAAACAACTAGTGCAATCTCAGTGATCTCTCACTGAGAGGAATTCATATCTTCGACTCCCCGTTTTTGGTCTCACAGAATTCACAGCCCATGGTCATTAGAGTGAAATGGAGATTATCTCTGCAAAGACTTAGCTCAGGTTCTGGCACAGAGCTAACCTACTGGAAAGGATACTCTCTTCCCCTCCCCTCTCCTCCCCTCCCATGGGTCACTTCTCCTGTTTCCCAGTCTAGAGAAAATTTCCTGGGTGTCTGTGAAGGGGGCACTACTCTGCAATTGTCTAATAGCCTGGAGCTTTTGCATGTTGTAAATAACCTCTCTGGGTGTAAATAACCTCTCTGGGTGTCTCTGGAAGCAAGAAAGTAATCACTTTGTGTCCTATGAATTAGTATGCTATTTTGGTAAACAGATTATGATAATGACTTGATTTACAAATGTATAAATGATTGAAGTAGACACAGGCTGCAAAGGCTGCTTACACATTATTATGCTGGTGTTCAATTGGGCATAATCCATTAGTATTAAAGCCCTTTTCTTTTTCTTTTTGCTTTGTTTTTATTTATTTATTTTTTTAACGAAAGGGAAAGCAGCTTCTTTTTATCACAGACTATTTAATGGCACTTATTTTTACCTGCCTCCTTCCCAGGATGGGAGGCTTCGGGTGAACGATCAACTGATAGCAGTGAATGGAGAATCCCTGTTGGGCAAGACAAACCAGGATGCCATGGAAACCCTCCGGAGGTCCATGTCCACCGAAGGGAACAAGCGAGGAATGATCCAGCTCATTGTGGCGAGGAGAATAACCAAAGGCACCGAGGTAAAGAATGAGAAAGACAAAAGGCATCTGAAATGGTCGTAGGACCAAGTTCTTCCCTAACATTGGGCCAAGAATGGCAGGTCCAGGGGCTTTACCTTGAAAGACTCTCAGTTATTTTTGCTGGCTAGAGTTTATTGTACTGTCAGTGGATTGTGATTTGTTTTCTTAATTCTGTGATCAAAATATCCCTAAGTGTGCAGTAATATTTCTATTGCCACCTCAACAGATAACACTGGGATATCGAAGGCACCTTTAGCTGGGTTCAAGAATCAGGGCCACGCTTTCCTGCTCAGAGCCTGCACTTTCTCTTCTGTTCAGCAGTGTTGAACCAGGAGGGAGAAACATTGAAGTGATTGCTTGTTCCCTTGCTTATCTAAAATGGGTGCCTCTTGTAAAGCCCCTCACAGGGCAGAGTCTGTTTCTCTTGTGACATTGTCAGAAGGGTAAGCCCCCCTTCCTACCCCCTGGCCCCCTTTCTCCTTCACTGTAGGGCTGAGTATTTTCCTCCGGAGGGGCTGCCTTTTCAGTGGTATCTCCTGCATAAAGCCACAGTGGGTTCTGCACATGTGCTGCCGCCTGTAATTAGGCATGGGTGGGAAGGTTTCCTCTCCCAAAGGGTGTGAGCATCTGTCTTCCCAAATAGTAAAAACATACCAAGTAGACTTGGATAGCGGGGCATTTGAGAATTTAAAGGGAATTATATACAGATTTGTTAATTAATATTAGAACCTGAAAAAAAAGTTTGTTCAAAGAATTTTTATAAAGTATGTGCCACCTCTAGGAAACAGGTGGGACCTGCTTGCTGAAAGTATAACGTTTGTTGTTTTTGTTTTTATTGATGCTCAACTCCTCACATTTTTAAATCAACTAAGAGAAAATGATTAGCAAATGGTACAAACTGGAAAGTATATCTAAACTGCTTAGGTGTTTTTCTTAATTTTAAAATCTGTGTTTAATATATGAAGCAAGCCATCGATGATGGCTCATCCGATCTTTCAACACAATAGGATTTTGCCACATACCCTTGAGCTCAGTGGGTAGTCAGTGGAGAGATGACCGATTTTTGAAAGTTTATTGACCGTAGACTTATTTTTACACTTGTTTTTATTTTCCAAATGGAGAGTGGCTTAATGCTAATTAACAAATTAGTTTCCACAACAACAAGAGAACAGTGTCACCTTAACTAAAAACCTCAGAATGGAAAACTGGGGGAAGTAAAACATTTACTTTCTTATTATAAATATAAATGCTAATCCCTCAGAGTAGGCTACTGGATTGGCTTTCTTGAATGATAATTTTTATTGGTTTCCAAATCATTAACTGGTGTTTTTAATGTAAGTCCTCCGAAGAGCTATGTGAAAAATTCTCCACAGTAAGCTCACAAAACACATTGTTATTAGGTCTTTTTCAAAAATGGAATAATTTCATATACCCTAAGACTGTATTCATGTGACATGTTCATTGAGCATCTACTACATTGAGAAAATAAGTTAGATCCTGGGGATACGGTGGTGAATAAAGACAGATGGAGTTCCCTCTCTGGACGTTCTCCTGGACAATAGATCATATTCTTAGTCTCTTTAAAAACAAACTAAAATTTCTCAAAGTTTTCCTTCAGAGAGAAACATTGAAATGTTATAGGGGGACTTAAAATGTAAGAAACTTACTGAAGGGCAGCATCCTGAATCCAGACGTGTTTTTGTTTGGCTCAGGTGGTTCCCTCTTGTTCCCCAAACCAACCTTTACCAACCTGAAAATGTTTTGATAAAAGCACTGATTTGATCCCCTGTTGCCCTATAAAACACACAGAATTGGAATCCCACTGTAATATCTCTGTCTCATTCACTTCTGCATATGAATTTATGTGAATGAAAATGATTTAAGTAAGGGAACAGAGGCAGTAGGCAGTAAGAGACTTTAATATTCAATATTCTTTATGGTATCATTTTCATACATTGCTCGTTATTACTATTTCTTAGGATAGAGTAAGCTTATAAAGCAATTATGTCAAAAAAAATCTTATCACGAGTGCTGTGCTCTCTTTGTAATACCAGCGAAAAGCCTTTTGTACTGACAGGGTTTAACTAAAGAATTCTGTGAAGACAGAAGAGCTCATTTCAGCTTCCCATAAGTCTTAAGACATGACTTTGCTGCTGTTGTACTTATATATTACCTTTGGAAAAACATCTCCCTGAATTACTGGGAGGGTACGTGTAAATTATGTTACCGTAAATATTGATATAAGCATAGGGTGTCTTGTCACGGATGAACCTCAAGCCAGAATAATGTGCTGAGTTCTCTCCTCCTGGGTCCATCTGTCAGCCGTGTGGTCCGGCCTTTGACAATATCACAGAACTATATTTTACTAACTCATCTTTAAATCATGGGTTTTGCATACTTATTTTCAAGCTAGAGAAGATGAAAATTCGCAGAAGCACATCTTTTGTGCTTTGTCACGTCTTCCCTTGCCCTCTTCTATATGTGGGAAGTGCTGTCTGTTATCTTAGTACGTTTTCTTCAAAATTGGCAACTCTCGGCATGAAGTATCATCTTCCCTTGCACTTCCCTGGTCTTTGTCCCCATACAGCACGTTTGAGACATTTTCTAGAAGATGTTTCTCAGTCTCTTCCACTTGACTTCTCAGGAGTCTATGAACACTGCCTCGTTCTTGAATCCTTTCCTGCCAGCTCTTCCCGTTTTTCCCCTGCTTCACTCTGGCCCTCTGTCTCCTTTAAGGCTGCTCTCTTCTGCCTGTTCCTTTTTTGGTTAGTGTTCCTCAAGGCGTTTCCTGGGCTGTGTCTTCTTCCACACATGCTCCCTGGGAGACCTTCGTTCTTTGGTCTTCAGGTACCACTTTCCTTATGATGAATCCCGTGGTCCTGTTTTCAGCTCAAGACTCTAGTTCCAGATCCCTCTGTCCAGCCACCCATGGAGATGTCCACTGGTATGCCTCTCAGACACCTATGCTTTTTCCACCAAAACCCATTCCTCCCTCAGTTCTTCATCTGCCTTGTCCTCCTTCCCCCCGAGATAGCTCCACTGTTTCTTTACTTGTAGAAGCTGGAAATCTGGGGTGGCTCTGACCTCTCAAGTGCCTTTCCTGTCTCTGTCGCCTCCTCCTCTGGAATCTTTCTCTCCTCCCTCACTCCTCTCCATCCCCCTGCCCTTACCCCATCCTCTCACCGGGCTCTCTGCTGCAGCTCCCTGAAGGATTTCTCTCTCAACCCGTTTTGTCTACACGGCAGTAAGGCACATCTTCCCACAAAACAAACTGATCATGTCACTCCCGGCCGAAATCTCTTCGGGAGCTTTCCTTCCTTTCCAGGATGGGTGCCAGTCTTCATCACGTGGCCACTAGGACGTACACAAACCAGCCCCTGTGTCCACCAGCCTGTCCCTTACACGGCCTGAAATTTCTCAGATGTCTGATGCTGCCTTTCACCTCTGGATTTTCCACATGAGTCAGTTCTGCTCCTTGTCCTAGCAAAGTCAGCCTTTAGATTTTAGTATCCTCTCTCCAAAGCCTTTCCGTAGCCCTGGGTACTCACCTTCAGGCAGCAGGTGTCACACCATCATGGTTCCTCTCTGGTTTTCTTTGGCGGGAACTGCAAATTCTGAGATGGCTGGGACCTTGTTCATCTCTCCATCACTGGGGTCCAACCCAAGGCTGACACCTAAACATGGACTGAGTGATGAGGGAAATAATCCCAGAGAGTCGAGCCTTTTTAGAAGAAAAGGATTAACTTAGTTACTGTTAGACACTGAAGTTCTAACAAGGCAAGGTAACAGAATTAATATTTTGGCAGTGATTCTGGATTTCCTTCACTTTCCTTAGCTCTAATGCTCTTACTTAAGTATTAAAAACATTCCATAAGCAGTAATTGTTTCTTTAAAAAAGAGAGAGAAAAGAAATGGCTTTCCTTTGTTTTATGCTCCTGAAGGATGGATGAACTTTTTTGGCATCGTTTCCATTGGAAAGAATACATAAAGCAAGAGGCAGGAACATTGGTATCATTGCAAAGGACAAATTTGTTGAGGACTTTGAAGGAGAACTTTGGGAAATGGGTATTGAAAATCACCTGTGTAGGAGAATTATGATAATTCTAAATGTTCCAAGGAAATTAGTATTTGTAGGAATTACTGCAATTTAACCTAGTTTGCAGTCACTTCATTATATCTTTGTTAGACATGATTTCATATAAAGCCTGCCTTGGTACCAATAGAGAATAAGACCAGGTAAGTTTTGTCTTAGCCCCCATGCTGAGGAATTTAGTCACCAAGGACTACTTTTTTTTTTTTTAAGAAGAAATAAAACTTTTTATTTCCAGATAACATGATTTCTACGTAAAAACTCCTAAGGAATCTACAAGGCAATTACTTTAGAACACGTAAGTGAATTTAGCAAGATCATAGGACAGTAGGCCAATGTACAAAATCCATTTTATTTGTATGTACTAGGAATAGACAATTTGACAGTAAAATAAAAATCAATATCATGTACCATAATATCAAAATTCATAAAATACTTAGGGATAAATTTAACAACACAGTAATCTCTGTACTCGTAATTCTATAAAACGTCACTGAAAAATTAAAATAGACCTAAATTAGTGGAGTGATATATGATTAGCAGACTCAGTATCATTGAAGTATTAGCTCTCTCAAATTGGCCTATTGATTTAATAAACTCTCATTAATCATCCCAGCAGGAATTTTTATAGCAATGGACAAACTGATTACCAATTGGGATTATTAATTTTTATATTATTTATTATTAATATTATATTATTATTAATATTATTTAATTTATATGAAAATCTAGAACTGGAAAAACTATTCTAGGATGAAAATATCATCGGTTGCTTTTGGGCGGGTTGGGATTGAGTGGGAAGTAATAGGAAGGAATTGAATGAGGTGATGGCAATGCCCTTTATCCAGAGAGGGGTGTACGTTACATGGGTTTATCAATTTGTCAAAACTCACTGAACTGACCAAGGACTACTTTAAAATGAATTCTCTCTCTACGTTTAATTCTCTTAGAAAGCTACATTAGAATAGGAAGGGGCCTAAGGTATCGTTTACGATTCTCTTTATTTTATATATGAAGAAATAAATACAGAGAGGTCAAATGAGGTGCTTAATGGCTGCAAGGCCAAGATAGTGGCAGAGTAATTTAGAAGCAAGGTGTCCATCCCTCTTATGCACATGAGAGGGTCTGATTGCCTGTGAGTGTGGGGTTCAGGCAGTTGATACTCTGGCTGTGTTGGGGAGAGGGGGACAGTAAACCCATGAGTCCCAGCGTCAGGCAGGCCATCGCGTTCTGGGTCTGCCACATCCAGGCTTACTTCACCCTCTGGTCCGTGCTGTCAGCCACATGGGGACATGAAGGACATTAGTTGTGGTTCTGCATGAAAGCAGAACCTGGAACTGAACCCTGAAACTCCGGCCACTCTTCTCCAAAGAAAACTAGACCCTGTCTTACTATTCATTGTCCTGTGTTAACTTGTCCTTTGGATGTTAGTCCTTTCTGCAATGTGTGGTTGTAATCTCGATCAACTTTCTTTTACTTTCAGCCTTGTGCTGTGCCCTTAGCTTTAAAGGCCCGCTTCCACATGGCCTATACGTATAAGATCTCTAAACCGATTTAAGGAAACTCTGAGTCATTCACTCAGAAATGAATTTATTCATCCAATTATTCACCCAGTACCTGCTCTGTGCCAGGAAGTGGGGATAGAATAGAATAAGCTTATAAAGACTGAAATATCGGATAATAAGATCGAGCCAATTACTAACTGGGACCCAGTTTTAGGTTTGCTGGAGGGGATTAGGGCCATATCTATGCCAGCTTTTCACCGTTTGTAGTTGAGATGGTGGGGTACATTTTCTTTATGTGAAAGACATGATTTGACCCACTATTGCACACTTATAACAACTTGAGATTTTATTAAGCCCCACAGATACTGTATTAGTTTTTTAAAAGAAACCAATATTTTACCTTTTCCCAGGAAGAGTAGGCCAACTGTATAATATGAAGCATATTCATTGGACAATATCCAGTTCTTTGTTATTGAATAGCACTTATTATTTTCTGATTATAAAAGCAATATATGATGATTTGAATATCTTTTTAAGAGCATACTACATTTACATTGTTTTTAGATATGGGGTAATTCCCAATTTTTATGTCTTTGTAAATGAAGTTCTGATAAATATTGATCAGCATGAATCTTTATGATTCACTTAACTTATTATTTTATGAGGATAGTGACCACAAAGTGAAATAAATGGCCCGGTCACAGAATATAGGATATTTTTTGGCCTGTGACATACATTTCCACATTACTTTGGGAAGAGACTGTATCACTTTATGCTGATCCCCAGTATGAGTTATCTTGCTGCAACCTAGTTTTCTTTACTGGGTGGAAAGGCTTTCCTATTTTCCTAGGGATGGAGTTGAGGGCGTCCCACACAACTGTCCCTACTCGGGACTGAGTTCTGTTGGATGGAAGAACATTTTTTGCAGTTAAAACGACAAAGTGAAAATTGCAGTTCTTTTATTTTGGCGTCTTCTTCGAATTAAGCTTAATTTGATAAGGTTTTTATATATGGAGATCAGAAGGGCCTGGGAGCAGCCCATACTGCAGGAAGGCCAGGCCAGTCTTCCAGGACTGCCCTCCTTGGAGTGGCTAAGCTCCCACTCCGATGATGCGATGCATTCCTCTTTCTTAAACTCAATTGCTTGCAACAAAAAAATCATCAAAAGATTTAAAACAAAACTCTGTACCCCAATCAGTGTTTTTTTTAAAGAAATTAAAAGGCATTGTGTCTTCTGTTAAATATTTATGTATTTGGCCATTGATGTCTTCATTTAAATCTGTCTTTTGAGATGCAAATTAGATATGGTTAGGGAGGTGGGGAGGTACAGAAGCTTTCCCATGAAAATGTTCAAGTACAAGGTTCCTAATGAACAGGCATCTTATTGTTTTTCTCTGGAAAGCCTGCATGTGCTATTTTTTAAATGGAATTTTTATTTGACTTTATAAAATTCTAAAATAGCCTCTTGGGATATTTAGGGATTTCCCATAAAGGTGCTTTATAAAGATTTTATCATCTAGAAAATTGCAGTTATATGCTTCAATTAAATGTGTTTGTTAAGCAAACTCGAGGATGTGTTGTCTGTCTTATGATTAAATAAATTATTGTGTAGGATGCAGGTCTTGTGTGTCGAGACTTGTATAGCAGGTCTCTAATGTATGTGCTCATTAAAAAAATTCACACATGCCTGTTTTTAAAGGTATTGGGTATTTGTTGTGTTTGTTTTTACTTCTCCAAAGTACCTTGGAATTTAGGAATAATGTTCTTTCAGAAAATGTTCTTGTATTTTTTTACATCCAAGACCTGGAATATTTAATTTACTTTTCAGTAAAGCTGGCAGTTGTAATCTGCAATTTAAAAAAAAACAACAAAAAAAAACCGAATAACACAAATCCTCATTTCACAATTTAAACCTTATTGAGTCTAATTCACTAGCACTGCAAGTTTATTATTCTCCCGCAGTTTGACGTGCCTCCAATTGTAATTGTGTTGACCCTTCAATGCATTAAATCTCCCCAGTGCTTATCAAACTGGGCGAGATAAGTCTACAATTCGGAACTTCATTAAATATCTCATTTATATTAAACAGATGATAGCTTCTAACGGAAATAATAATTTGTTCAGGTGAACCACAGTTGTGGTTTCCTCTGTTTGGAATGTGCAGTCCTCTCTCCACTTTGCTGTGCTGTGCCCCCTGCCTCCACGCCGGCCCCTCCACCCCACCCCCCAGCCTTCCCTGTCTCTGGCTGCCGGCCAGCTCCAAAGCATCATAAGATTTTAGTTGGTGGGGTTAACCTCAGAGCCCACACTGGGAGGATTTGTGTGCTTTGTTCCTCCTTGTTTCATGGCTTTACTAGCATAGAGTTCTCACTCATATTATTTTTATGAAGTATATGACTTTATAAGGCACAGCTGTCTTAAAGAACGCCCCATACTATTTTAATTCTTGGTGATAGGAATCCACCTATATTCTTTGCTTATCTAGCAGATTCTATATATTTGCAAAATAGCTACCTTTGCCTGCCTTATTAGAATACTCGGTTTTTACTTCTGTATTGTCAATATCCTGTGTAGTTTATTTTCTCTCAGTTACTGTCTCATACTTAAGATCACAATGAGAGAATAGGATGATTGTTTCTAATTTCAGCAGAAGAAACCGAGGCTCAGTGTATTGTTAAAGACACCCGAACTGACAAGTGGTCTTTAGGTCTTAGAGAGTGGGTGGTCATTCTCCCCCCACACACACCAAGGTGTGCTGTTAGGTGTATTTATGCACTCTAAGTGTAAAAAGTAGACTTGAATTCCAGCTTCCATTCTGATAATGATAAAGCATGTCTAGCGCAGGGCAACATCTCATAAAGAATTCTGAATTAAACCATAACTCAAATTGACTTCAACAGATACTAACTGTCAAGCTGAAAAAAAATAAGCAACAAGGTGAGTTTGGAAAAAAAGCCTTTAATATACATATTTTTCCTCCAGTGGTTGAAATCTGACAGAACTTCATGGGAGGCACAGTGTAAAGTGGCACAGAAAGTTGGTCATTAGGCAAAGCTGTCATCACAAATTATTTTGGTACAGGGTGAAAAGTTCTAGTTCATTTGGTACCCAGTTTGATGCAGACCCTGGGCAAGTTGGTCTAATTCCCCCATGCTGCTCATGGGCCTCCAGTTCTGACTTTACCTCGCCCCCCACCCCCGCTCTCTGCAGCTGAAGTCACCTGGGAGCCCCTCTGGACCTGAGCTGCCCGTTGAAACGGTGTTGGATGATAGAGAACGAAGGATTTCCCACTCCCTCTACAGCGGGCTTGAGGGGCTTGATGAATCACCCACAAGAAATGCTGCGCTCAGCAGGATAATGGGTGAGTCAGGTAAAACCCTGTTGATCACATCTTGTTTTTGTGCTTTTACTGGTTCACGGAGAGGTTATGAATGTAATATTAATGTAAAGGAGGCCCATGTTTTCAAGGGGAAGAGGGGCAGGTTCATTATAATCATTCAGGAAGTGTTAATGTGAAGAGAGGAAGTCAATACATTGATTTTGTTAAGTGAGTTTTGGATCCTCTAACATGTGGGAAAGAGAAGAAAGAAGGGGATCACACAGAAGTGTTTTCCAGTGATCAAGATATTCTTAGCATGTTTGAGACGATAAGTGAAGCTGTGTTTTTGTTTTTGTTTTTAAATCAAAATTTAGTGGCTTATGGCAGGAAGGATTCAAAAGTTACATGTTTACAATAGCACTGTTTGGAGGGAGGGGAAAAATATGTATATGCATGTATGTGAAATATTCACATTTTGTGGTTTGTACTTAATAAGGTGTTACCCTTTTTTAATTGCATCTTGACTTTTTCAAAGCCTTCATTTGAAAATCCTGAAACTAGTTTTTCACATCCTTTGTTTGCATTCAGCACCATACTGTCTGCGTGGCCCCCAGTGGGGAATGAGGTGATTAGCACTTGCTCTGCAGCCGTTCAGCTCTCTGCTAACAGATCCAGTTAATAAAGACTTGCTTTGCCACCAGAGTGGTTTGATTTACTGAGTTGCTCATCTTGGGATTAGCTTGCGAGAGTTGTCAAATTTAACACATAAGAAGCTGTTTTGATTAAAATAGCACGTGACATAAAACACTTACTGCTGGTGTGTTTTGCAAGCCTCTAATGCGAAGTACAACCTAAATTTAACTCCATTTTGAGCACATTTAATGGAGATTTAATACAATTCACGTCTCCATTAGGAAGCTTCACTGGAACAGGAATTTGCTTCCTTCATCAGTGGATATTTATGGAAAGCCTGCTGTTGGCAAGACATTGTGTATATACTTTTGCTGTAGATACAAAGACGAGTGAGAATCAGTCTGCCGTCAAAGAACTTTCTACCGGGCATGATAGGAAAAATATGTGAACATGACTGGTAGAATTTTCTGTTGTTCTTCCTCTAATCCTTCTAGCTTTCTTGTTTGGAAAAATTGCTAAATTCCTCATTTCTTAGTTTGTTACGTATAGAATGAAGGCGTGCCAGCTCTCTGGTTTAATTTTGCCAACAGTTTTCTTTTGGCCTGCTTGCATAGTGCAAGTCGGGGAAGGACGCTGAAGATATTACACACCTGTCAGGTGACAGGCAGTGCACATAGTTTGTCAGATTAACCTTTGCTTATTCATGATCACTCTCCTCACTGCGGTGGGGTCTTCCCTACTTTCCTGGTTTTGCTGTGACACTTTATCTTCGTTAAATACTTTTTTATTGATGAAAATTCAAGACCCCTTGAGCGAGAGAGTGTGTGTGTTCCCTGGATCTGTGTGCATACAAAGTGATTCGCTGTAATTTCCCCTTTATTATAGGAACATAGGACTTGCCATACTGAATCAGACCATTGGTCCACCAGTTCCTGTAACCTGCGTCCTGACTCCAATCCCTGATGCTTCAGAGGAAGGCGAAAAACTAAAACTAAAAAACAAAAACCCCCCAATTCACCTAGTGACCTTTGGAAATGTTGTATATATGGGTTGAGGATTCCTTCTTTTTCTTCAGTCTATTGCTCTGATTTTATTAGCTGTGGCCTCGTTAGTCCTCTTAAGTTTGCATTAGAGTTGGCATTGTTTTCCCTTCCCTCTGCTAGAGATGTAATGGACTTTAAAATTCCAGATGCTTCTGCTGGGGCAGTAATCTTCCAGCTCTGTGCTTTGTGATGTACTGTGCGTGGCCTTTTGGGCTGGGGTGGGGGGCAGTGACAGACTCCTTACTCTTCGTTGGTAGGACAAATTGATGTTGAATGATTTGGATATTTTCTTAAGATAGTTTTTTACATGTTGTATGGGAAACTAGGGATCCCATATAGTTTTACTCTGAGAAATGTATATGCTTAATTTGATTTATCTTGAGTTTTACAAATTCGAGAATTCCTCAGTCTTTGTCAGTCCCTATTTCAGCATCATTGGCCCTAAGAAACAGGCAGTGTTCGTAACATCACTTTCCACTTAAAGTTAGAAATCTTGCAAAGATAGTACCTTGCAACAAGATACCAAAGCCAGGTACCAAATATAAGAAATTAAAGCATTGACTTTCAGTTAACCTAAACCAGTAGCAACAGTATTTACTGCTGGGCGCTGGGCACAGTATCTGGGTGCATGGAAAATTTTCAGATCTTGTTTGGTTAGCGGTTGTCTTCTATACCTTTAGGATATCTCCTGTGTAGACACCAGTGGAGGTGGTGGTATCTGCTTCATGATCTGCTATGATTCAGATAGAACTTTGTATTGAAATTCCAGCTGACTACATTAAGAAGTGATTAATTTTATGTGGACAGGGTGAATTTTCACATAGAATATTCCTCCTGTGGGACTCTAGACCCAAAAGGAGCTTTGAGGCTTTCTGACTCATTTCTATGGGAACCTAACCCAGGAGAGAAGCTTCCAAAAAATAGACCAAAAAAGGAAGAGATTTTAGAGTTGGAAGCATGTCAGATGTCATCAGCTACACTTTCCCACTTAACAGATAAAAGAACTAAGTCCCAAGATCCCATGACGATTTTTGTTTTATTTTGTTCTTGGCTATTTCCTCTTTCTAAAAATAGCCGTCTCTGGGGAATACTGGGATCACACAATAAGTGTTAGTGACATTCATCCTTTATTGACATCCATTTTTAAGTATCCACATTTTCAAGCAACTGGCTTTAGACAGTCTAACAGAATCTTCCATTCTGGCAACCACTGTGATTTAAAAATCAAAGAAGTTATCTTTGAAACAACCTTACAAATCGTGTACTCCAACCTACTAAACGTCTGTTCAGGGGAATTCTGGCCCAAAGAAATTAAGTGACAGGTCTGAAGCCCCAGACTTCTCTGTTTCTGAACCAAAATTACAATGCATATTTTTCTGAGTCACGAGTCCCACGTTACTGGAACCTGATCGATCTCCTTAGCTTTTGGTGGGGTCAGCCAGAGTCGCAGCCAAAGGCAAGAGTTCTCCAAATGTCATCTGTATTGGCTGGCTTTCCACTATCATGGATTTTCAAGGAGTAATTTTGGACATTTATCAAAAAGAAATCTGTAGCAAGGCTACATAGGATTTCTTCCTTTTAAAAGCCTTAAAAATATTTTACAAATTGCTGGACTGTCTTAACTAGTACTACTAAAAACCATAGAGGTAATAGGTGTAGCTAATTTCACCAGCGTGTTCACTTCGTAGGACATATCACAAGCTGACATTTGGGAGCATGGAACCTTAAATGTTTTCCAACTTTTTTATCTGAAGAATTTTTCCGTTTAAAGCACAACTGAAATCTGTGGTCTCCATTTTTTAATGTAATCTCAGTAGTTTTTATATTGATACATTGTGGTGAGTTTAAAACATAATTCTGTTCAGAATACTTTGATCTTGTTAGAAAGTCAACGTAGAAAAATGGAACATTAAGGTTGTTTTTATTGTGAGTCACATCTCTGGCAAAAGGTTTCTCATTTCACGTAGTGTTGCCTTCTATGTAAATGTACCAATGAATAAATGTTTAGTAAACAGTCATTCTGCATCTCATTGTTTCACTCGGCTACAGTCTAAATCTTAGTTTGTTGGTTAACTAGTTGAGGAAAGGAAAGTTTATTCATCAAAAACCGGATCAAAGGCTTCTGAAGTCACTCTTCGAAGGGTTCACATTTAGGATATGCCAAGTACCTGCAAACATAATTGAGAGTTATTCAAAGGGGAGTTTGGTAGAATATGTAGTTTGATAGCTTAGTTCATTACCCCCAATATATTCTTGGAGCCACATCCCAAAACACTGTTCGTCGCAAGTATGTTAAGAAGTGGAAAATTGATGGAAAACATATATTCTCAAGTCTTTTGAAATATTAGCCTCCAGAATCACAGGGGAAAGAAAAAAAGCTGAATCCTTGTCTTACTGTTAATAGGGACATTTCCTGCCATTTATTTAGGTATAAATTTTTAGATCACCTAAGGAACAATATTTCTACTCAAAACAACATAAAAAAAGACTGTCACATGAAGAACCATTCTGTGTTCCATACTACTTGCTAGACTGTCTCTCAGAATATATTGCATAAACGTTTTTGTTCTTGTGTTTAGAAATGAATGTGCTATATTACACCAGTATAGTTTCTTCCAATAAATTTTGCCTGTGTGAGGACATGGCATTTAATGCTGTGACATGTGCCTTGTCAGTGGTGAGCTACCAGGGATAACTTGGATTTGTCATTCTATATACTTTTTGGGGAAAAAAGTATGTTTTGAGAAGGAAACGTTTCTTTAGGTAATAGTGCTGGAATGTCCGATCTTATTTATGAATGATATTTTATTGAACAGATTTCTGTCTTTCTGTACTAATATCCTAAAACTCAAGTAGGCATAAAGGAGTGATTTGAATTCAGGAAAGGGAAGCAATGAAGTATTAAATTTGATTTACATTTTTATCATGAGCATTTATAAACAGTTGCTAGTTTTCACAGTTTGTCAAAATGGATGCACTTCAAATCAAAATAGAGTATTTTTCATGATAATTTGCTGAGTAGAGGTTTCAGTGAACATATATTATTTCTGTAATAGAATAGTTGGTGCTAAGTAATGATTGCATTTGAAATTTCTAGCAAGTTTGTTTTTGTGGGTTGTCCTGAAAAGATCAACTTATTGTTTGCTCCTTTGTTGAAATGTCTAGAATAATATATATTTTTAAAAATCCTTCAAGTCTATATATGCTATCACCCAGTTTCCAAAATGGTGTTAAAACGAAAATTATCGTTTACACATTCTTGTGAATGTTTGAAAATTAGATCTTAAGACAGATGTTAAAATGTTCATGAACTGTCTTCACATTGCTATTGTGCTATTTTTAAAAGCAATTGCTTGTAAAGGACAAGGGCACCCTGTTTGAAACGGTGGTAAGATTGGGAAAGTGCAGCAATCCTTTTTATTTGCATAGGAACCAGGAGAGCTGACTTAACAGCTGTGGACATTGGACTTGAAATGACAGTGTTTCCATCCTCCTGTAAGGTGACAGGGAAACTGTCCGTTCTCCTTGCTCTGTTGGGAGAGACGGGCCAGTAGGACACCACACCGTGATGCATGTTTCTCTGAGGACAGCCTTTCACAAGATATCCATGTGAACCGAAGCTTCGCCCATGAGTTCTTGCTCAGAGGAAATATGGCACAAGATTTGAGGAGGAAGCCAGAAGAACTATAGGTGTTTTGGGGAGGAAGATGGCAACATTTGGACCCCAGCTTTATCTTTAAGGATTCAGGCCCCTGAATTATAATTTTATCCCAGAAAAGATAAACGCCTATCATGCCGATCCCGGAACCTGAGCAGATTTTCCTGAAAGAAACTGATCAATGCGGACAGTTCTGGGTCTTTTCTTACCGAGAACACTATATCCTAATTGAATAAATCAAAATTTACAAGCTCCCCTGTCTTGGCCTGAAAAACCTCGGGGCAGTGAGATCCTAATCTTTTCTCTTTAATATCACTCCTGCCATCTCCCCCCAGGGCCCCGGTTCTGCATGCACTCATCTTTGAAGTGTCACCTGAGTGCACTGTGCACTTTTCTCCATCATGCATTTAATGATGTTGCTGATGTCTAAAATCAATGTTGTCATTTCTTCTAGTAGAAGAGACCGTATTAATCATTCAAAACCCATCTTGGATGTTGACTTTTTTTTAAGACTCCCCTCATCCTCTTCCTTCAGCTACCCAGGCGATTACCAGCACTAGTGAATGCCAGGGCACTTCTGGCACATCACTCAGAGCACCAATCAATTACCACTTTATGTATCTCCTTCTCTGAGGTGTGAGCCATTGAGAGGCAGAGATTAAGTCTTCCTTACAAACCTGCCAGGTGGTAGGTGCCCAGCTAGTGAATGAGTGAATGATTGATGTAAGTCTGCAGGGCTTCCCTCCAAATTTCCTGATAAAATTTTTCAAAGGACTATAACAACTTCGAATCTACGTGGCATTTTCACATTAGAAGTCATTCTGGAGATCATCTCTGGCCTTAGGAAACTTAATACCAGAGACATTGAATACCACACCCAGAGCGCCATAGCTGTCGTGTCAGAGGAAGGAATAGACCGGAGGTCTCCATTTGACATTCATTTATGAAAAATAAGTTTACTTAATTCTATTTTGTCCCACCAGGTCGAGCAGATTTTGGAAATTTAGACTTTTTCTAATGTAGCAAAGTATTAACATTCATATACATAACCCTTAGATGGATGTCTAGAATTTCTCTTTGTTTTTTTCCACTGGGCAGGTAAATACCAGCTGTCCCCCACGGTGAATATGCCCCAAGACGACACTGTCATTATCGAGGATGACAGGCTGCCGGTGCTCCCCCCACATCTCTCTGACCAGTCATCTTCCAGCTCCCACGATGATGTAGGATTTGTGACGACGGACACTGGCGCGTGGGCCAAGGCCGGCATCAGTGAGTCAGCAGAGTGGTAAGAGCACTGTTGGGAAACATCGGTTAATTGCAATCACACTTGATTTTAGGGTTAAATGGTCTGTCACCGAGCGCAGTGAATCAATGTCTTTTATAGCGGTGTTCTGATTTAATAATAATGATTTAATACTCGTAGTTGTCACTCCTCAAACAAAAGATTCCCCCCAACCTCATAAACCTGCCCAACTGTGTTAGCCTTTGCAGGGCTATCGTTAAGAGTTTCGCCAAACAAGAAAACTACCACTAACCCCCAAACCCTACTCATTTGTTAAGTTTCACAAGTGAAACTTTTATTTTAGATCTGTGTTAATTCGACGAATTGTTTTTCTATTCCGTAAATAAATTCTAAGCAAATCCCTTTGGTGACTGAGAGTTTGTAACAATTAGATGACTTTGGCCAAATTAATAGTTGTTATGTTCTGGGAGTGGGAAGAGGCTTTTTCAGATTTTCTTTTTAGAGTGCTATAACTCTACTAGTCTTTGTACTTACTTCTAACATTATGACTTCAGGGGCAGTCTAATGCTATTTTTTCTCCTGTATCTCTCAAAATAGAAGAAAGCATTTGATATTATTGAGCCAATGTGTGGCAAATAAATGTGGATGTGTGTCTTCATTTGCGTGCCTAGTAATTATATACATCAATAAGCGAAAGGAAAGTCCCTCCTAGGGATGACCTTGGAAGGCTGTAGTGATAATGAACGCAACCATGTGAAGCATTATACCAGAATCTTCTTATTGCCCTTTCAAGAATCCATCAGCAAAATGATATTTCAGTGTTGTGGCATTGAGCTACACTCAAGCCCGCGTGATAACAGCTCATCTTTGAACGAGTCTTTTGGTTCAACGTAGAGGGGGAACTACCATACAGAGTAAAAACCTACTTGAATCAGATGCTGTAGCATTTACCGCTGCAGTTTATATCTCTTTCTGAAAGTGAAAGCAATGACAGAGAAAGTAAGGATTAGATATTTGCAGTATTCATCGAAGGGACAAAAACCTTTTGAGTCTCCACCGTGATGAGGAATTTTGAAGGCAGCCGTAGGAATAGATGTTTGGGGCCTTAAGAAATGCTTTATTGGTGAAAGTCAATAAACAACGAGCAGGGCTGGAGTGTGGCATTAATTTCCCTAAGGGGATTCATAAAACAGTGAGGACTTGTATGATTTTGCTGTGGGGAATGTGCAGGGGCTGGAAAAGAATATGAATGAAGGGTTATCCAAACAAGAATGGCAGCTGTTCTGAATCACAGCAGAAAATGTAAGCTTTTCCAGCCTGACAATATCTCCCTAATCCTTGATGAAAATGTTATGAAAACAAGAGGGCAATAAGGCAGGATTAATAACTGGAATTTTAATAACTTTGGGGGGGGTCAGGGTATGGTTACATTCTTTAAAGAGTCAGCTGTCAGTCCTGCAGACTAACTTGCTAAGTATGCTAGCGTGTTGTTTCTTGTGTCTGAAATTAGTTTAATGGGTATATTGATAGGGAAGAATTAATTATGTTATGGTTTAAGAATATTTAGTTATTTTAAGATGCTTATTCACTCAAAAACTCATTTGCCATTTTCAGTTGTGTATGTGTACACTTCGCTGCACGATTGTGGAAGGCTGAATATGTCAAATGGCTAAACTTTGCATTTCTTAACTGATAGAATATACTTGTTTTCAATCCATGAATTGATTTAGGGAACATAACAACGTTTTTAAGGTGAAGAAGGTAAAACAGCAAATTCTAATCTTAGTGACAACATAATTTCAGAGGATATAAAATTAGTTTAAAAAATACGCCAATATGTGGCTTTCAGCAACAACAATTTGTACTTCTTTGAAAAACCTTTAACCAATAATTTTTATTAAAAATGTATTGCAGATTCACTCTGTTCACACATTTGATGCCTATTTGGAATTCAGGTTTTAGTGTAATTCACACGATACAGAAAAGGGTTGATGAGCGTGTGCAGGATGGTCGGAGAGATCAACTTTCAGTATCTAAAAGAATTACTTTTGGACTTCCCTGGCGGTCCTGTGGTTAAGACTCCGAGCTTCCACTGCAGGGGGCGCGGGTTCGATCCCTGGCCGGGGAACTAAGATCCCGTATGCCGCATGGCACGGCCAAAATAAACAAACAAACAAAAAGAATTACTCTTAGTTCAAATATAATATTTAGTGTTTATTGTTGCAAAATTGGGTCCTAGTTCTCACCATATGGGTTTTAATTTTTCACTTCTAGGACTGTGTTTTCGAATCGGGGTGTATGTGCCCTGGAAATTATAAGCATAGTACGGTAAGCATAGTCGTATGTGGATACTACTATATAAGCATAATATACACACACATATATATTTAAGAAATATGTAAAAGCAGTCTATACTTGTATACATAATATATGCTGGAGCTATGCACACATATGTATATACATACATACATAGGGTCTAAGCAGAGTAGTATGAGAAGGGGCACCTAAAGCTTCAAGGTGAACATGACCCTGCTTCTTCCTGGAACGCCAAATTTATTCCGGGCTTTACAGATGAAATATGATATATTAAAAATGAAAAGATTTAGTGTAGGATGCAAACAAAATAACATTGATTAGGCTATAACACAGTGTTTTACATAAAAAAATCGTTTTTGCTTTGGGCTGAGCTCCCAGTCCCTGGGCCAGAACAAGGGTGAGCAAGCTAGGTGCCCAGGGGAGCAAACGTAAGGAGCTTCTCACTCTCAGGTGTGGCCCCTGAACTCACAGGACCCTGAGATCAGAGCTCCGTTGAATTCTGAGTCCCAGGCACCTACCTTGCCTCCTCCCCGGGCCCTGCTCTGTACTTGGTGGAAAAGTTGGAGAAGGATCGTTCATTTCCTTTTTGAGGTTTTGGTTGGTGGTTGGTTTTTAAATACCCTGTTTCCGTTATCATAATTTTCATAACTTTGAAAATTTGAGATAGCAAGTCTTTGTTGGCTAATAATAACTTATTTTGCATGGTGGTTTGCAGTTTACTGAGGGCTTTCCCCTTGTGTCCTTGAATTCTCTCAGTGGCCCGGCCAGTGGTTGAGGCCACTCTTTTCTTCATGGAGCCAGTGAAGACACAGGGGCTCAAAGCATTCAGGCCACATCACCTGATGGCGAAGCACTGCCTTGATGTCTTCCTTGTCGCAGTTTTTGGTTTAGCCCGTCCCTAATGCCATCTGTCATTTCATGCACAGTGAATTGCAGCTAAACTTCTGATGTATATCCAAACCAGATCACTACCCTTTTATCAGTATGCATGGTCATTCCCATAGGACCAATACATGGTTAGAGAAGCTGGTTTCCAGCAGAAGCATCAGGAGGGCTTGTATAGTGGAAGCTGACGTAGTGGAGAGGCCGCCACGTTCTAGTGTGTCCAGTGAGCTGTGGAGGGATGTTCTCCTACCTGACCACATAGGCAAGGTGGCGCCACACTGATATAGGAGAGCTCTCTATTTACTCAGTGTGCTCAGCATAGAGAAAAACCACTTCATTGTGGGGCTGGGCTCACAACACCTGGTGGTGCTTCTGAAAGTGTTCGTGGGACTTTACAAATAGGACCGATTCCCCTGCCACTTCCATCGTGAAAACACTTGATACTGTATCCCGTTACCACTGATCTGCCCTGTGCTTCATTGTCTCTGCTGGAGCCACTGTGTTGGTGTCACACAAATCAAATGCCATCCAGACTTAGTCATGCTTTTCCTGACTCCCTGGAATACCATTCACTCTCCCATCCACGCATCCACAGCGTCTTCTGTGTGCTTCTGGTTTGGTATTTTTCTTAGGGAATAGAGATCTTTTCTTATTTATTACTTTGACTTTGGTACCCGGCACCACACCTTCATCAGAACAGGTTCTAATCGTGATTTGTTGAGTTGATTTCTTCTCAGTTGATTAAGTTGCAGAGAAGCTACATCCTCATAAAACTACATGCCATAAAGGTGGTTTGTTTTTTTTTTCCTGAAACACAAGATAAAGGATATATAAGATGACCAGAACATATGCTTTTTTAAAAAAAATTTATTTTACTGAAGTGTAGTTGATTTACAGTGTTGTGTTAATTTCTGCTGTACAGCAAAGTGATTCAGTTATACATATATACATTCTTTTTCATATTCGTTTCCATTATGGTTTATCACAGGGTATTGAATAGAGTTCCCTGTGCGATACAGTAGGACCTTGTTGTTTATCCATTTTGTATATAATAGTTTGCATCTGCTAATCCCAAACTCCCAATCCATCCCTCCCCCATTCCCCTCCCCCTTGTCAACCACAAGTCTGCAGAACATACCTTTTTCAAAACTTCTATTCAGTTGCAATTCATATAGTCACTAATTTGCTGCCAGTATTTGTATTAATATATGAAAGTTTTCCTCAAAGATTCAGTCTTTCTCACATGGAGAAGGAATTGCTCTAAATGTAAATTAACGTCGTATTTTCCCGTCACCTCCTACACAACCACAGTTTTTTTGATGGACTATGTTTGTGCTATTTAGTTTAAATATTTCTGAGGAATATCCATATACACACATTCATACACACAGGTGTAGATGAACTTTCCTGAATGTCATGTCTCTTATTTTCAGTAAATGTTTTTATGTTTCTCTTTCTCTTCACACCAGCTCTTTGAGTCCAGACGTCGATCCAGTTCTTGCTTTTCAACGAGAGGGATTTGGACGTCAGAGTATGTCAGAAAAACGCACAAAGCAATTTTCAGATGCCAGTCAATTGGATTTCGTTAAAACGCGAAAATCAAAAAGCATGGATTTAGGTAGTGAGTACAATCTCCATGAATCTTTATCTAAATACGGTTTAGATGCTTTCAGATGAAAATCGATGGTCCCAAACACATGTCTGTTTACTGTGAGCAATAGAGAAAATAAATGCGAAATGAGGCAATTTGGCAAAAATTAGTTTTTCTCCAAGTTTGAGATAACCATACTTCTCCTAAGTGGCATGTTTACATCATGTGCAATATGTTAATATATGTTTTCTGATGAGAAAAGAAACAAACACATGTGCATATCATGCTCTGTTCATGTAGCTTTATTTGAAAAAAATGAAATGTTTTAACACTTTGGCTGCTGAAAACCAATTTCATTGGAATATGATTTGGTTGGTTGTGGGGGTGCTCGAACCAGAAGAAGCAGTTTTGGAGAGAAATCATTATCTCAATCCATGTCTAGAGTTTGATTACTTCATGATATTTTCCTTCCATTGCTGTCCTTTAAGGTTTATTTGATAGGAACTCTTATGTGTTGATAATTAAGGCCTTTAACTGGAGTCATAATTTGAGAGCATATTTATTGTAGAAAGTATTTGGAAGCAAATGAGAGGAGGAAAATAATCCTAGTTGTTCAATCAAACACCAATCAGGTAGTGTCTCTTTTTAAATCCAAATCCACCAAAAACCAAAACAAACAAACAAACAAATTAATTAATTAATTATATCCATACACCGATTGAATGATTAGAAAAACCTTTGTTAATCAACTATAACGTATTTACGCTGTTCTCTGGTGGCTGTTTGTACTTCGAGACTAAAAGCATTCATTTATCCCATGCATAAAAGAAAAATCGGGCTATTCCTTGCCTGGCTAATTATGATATGCTAACATATCAATAACACACGTGTCTGTGAAATGAGATGACTGGCATTGCATGGAGACACTGCTTTTTTCCCCTTTTTTTTTGATTATGAATGTTTGCTTGATATTTCATATATTTTGCATGAAATATTACCTAAGAATTATCACCTAACTGAAAAGATCTGGGAATGGTTGAAGCATGTTGGGCTGTGGGACTAACTGGGCTAACCATTATACATTTACCTTTTAACAGTAGCTGACGAGACTAAACTCAATACAGTGGATGACCAGAAAGCAGGTAAGAATGGACACTTAGACTGTTGCCATAGAAACTGTGGTCCAAGGAGCTTATCGTAATTATAGAGCTGCCAATCACATAGCACGTAAACATAAATATTCCAGGCTGGCACGGATGTTTTCATAGTAGGAAATCAAACTGTACAAGAAAAGGAAAATTTTCTGTGAGAAGAAATTTATCACTGTAGTACATACTAAATGGAAATATAATTTAGTGCTTCAGAAATGCTAAAACAACCTAGATCTTCTTAATTATATTTGTGTAGGAATGTTTTGTCACAATTTAAAAAAAAAGTCAAAATCCTGAAAACGTGATCTCTTAGGGTGGATTCTTTGTTTTGAAGTCATCTATCTGATGCTTAGGTTAACATCCAAAAAATGATTCTCAAAGTGGTGATTTTGGTTTGACGGATAATGGCACAAATATAAATATTTTCACTGAAGGACAGTGTCTAGTATTGCTCTCATTAGTCACTCAGAAAAGCTTAGATCTTTTTCTGATGCAAGCATTAGTTTGTAGTTACCTAACATTGAATTAGACTATATATTGCATCCTTATCTTTGTGAACCTGCTTGAAGGTTTTGTTTTGTTTTTGTTTTTTGTTTTAATTAATTTCTTTTGGCTGCATTGGGTTTTCATTGCTGCGTGCGGGCTTTCTTAGTTGCGGCGAGAGGGGGATACTCTTCGTTGCAGTGTGCGGGCTTCTCATTGTGGTGGCTTCTCTCGTTGAGGAGCACAGGCTCTAGGCACATGGGCTTCAGTAGTTGTGGCTCGCGGGTTCTAGAGCGCAGGCTCAGTAGTTGTGGCGCGTGGGCTTCAGTAGTTGTGGCTCGCAGGCTCAGTAGTTGTGGCTCACGGGCTCTAGAGCCCAGGCTTCAGTAGTTGTGGCTCGCAGGCTCAGTAGTTGTGGCTCGTGGGCTCTAGAGCGCAGGCTCAGTAGTTGTGGCACACGGGCTTAGTTGCTCCGCGGCATGTGGGATCTTCCTGGACCAGGGCTTGAACCCGTGTCCCCTGCATTGGCAGGCGGATTCTTAACCACTGAGCCACCAGGGAAGCCCTTGTTTTTGTTTTTGTTTTTGTTTTTATTTTTAACTATTTAGGGCTTGCTTCTAAGATGCTACCTAAATCATTCCGTAGAAACAATGGATTATTTTGAACTGGGTTTTACATGATGGTAGATTTTACTTTATATGTTATTTTATGACAATAATCAGAGGAAAGTCTTTATGTGTAATTAAAATCATGTGCTTTGTACAATTGAGCGTTTTGATTTATTATTATAAGTTTGGAATAGAGTTTTAATTATTCTAGATCCAGTATGATGTAGCTACACCACTTAGCACTAATTAGCTTCAATTCACCTTTTTAACCTGCAGTAGTAATTAGTTTTAGGCTTCTTGAAAAATGTGTATCCCACATACATATGTAAAGATAATTGTGGACATGGTTGGTTTTCACATTCTGTAAAGATAGATTGTAAAAACTACATCCAATAAATCATTGGATTAACTGTAGTACAGGGCAATTAACAATAGCCTCAGCCCTTATTAAGTAGTTATTTCTTTTATCAAACATAACATTCATTGGAATTCTGAAGCAGGGCTAAAGAAAAACATTATTTGATAGTTTACATATGTAAATTAGTAATTCGTTTTTGGAGTTAACGGTATTCAGTACTTTTCAAGAAGTAACCCCTGTTCAAGTTAATGTTTATAAAAAACAAATTGAGCTGCTCAGATCAAAGAACATGACTTTATATAATATGCCAATTAGGTAAAGTAAGGAAAATAGTTAATTTAACCAACTCACTAACAAGAAAAGAACAATTTATTATGATTAAAAAATAATAATAATATCCAGATTTCAACTGAAAACATTAAATAACTTTCATGGTGAGAAGGCAGATTTTTATCATCTAATTGAATCATCTGCTTTCATAGTGTCTTAGAATGTTAGTTAGATCCTAGATAAAAAGCATTTATAAAATACTATGTGTGATCTATCCTACCGAATTAAATTGGAAAAACTTGGGGCAAAAAATTATTACATAGACATCAAAGTTCTGGTCTATTGCTTTTAAATCTACAATGAATAAAATATCTACACTGAATCCTTCCCATCCTCCAGTATTAGACAGTGAACAGATTTTCAGTTATTTTTCTTTCTTCACTTCACTTGAATTGCTAAGATTATCATGATTTTACAGTTTAGTCCAAAGGTTTTTGGTAGAGTCACAGTGGCATTTTAGTGTAGATCGTCTGTCTAGCTGTAAGCCTTTCATAATGAAAATTGAATTCCATTTCCCTTTGCCCTTGCAAAAGACATCCTCTCCTTTTTTTTGGTGAGAGAGGTATTAGTAGGTAAGAGTAGAAAAATAGACCTAAGGAAAATAGTATGATTATGATTTCCCCCTTTATTCCTGGATTTAGGAATCTTCTATGATATTTGGGGGGTAAATTTACTTTCTGCAAGTAAAGAGGGAACAGGAATAGGAGAATTGTGTTTCTAATAGTTTAATCCTTGAATATAAAAAATAAGCAAAGTATCCTAATGACCCAAAAGATTTATATAAGGAACTTCAAAATACTATTTTTAAATTATTATTTTAAATTTAAAATAATTTAAAAATTATTATTTTACACTTACAATAATTTAAAAATTATTTAAAATTTAGAGACATTGATTTTTTTGTGTGTAAATAAAACTGCTCTTTTGCCCCTACTTTATATAGTGAGAGATATTTTCAGTTTTTATTCCTGCTAAATGATAAGTTTATGATGTTAGGAATCTCAGTGATCCTCATTTAGGAATCTTATTAATTTATTACTTAACAGAATCTCTGTTAAAGTTTCTTTGACAAACATACCGCTTGCATGAATGAAATCCATTATAGATGTTATAAATGTTAACATTTAGTTGATCTATCTAAAATGTTATAGATCAAGAGTCAGCAAGCTCTTTCTGTAAAGAGCCAGGGAGTAAATATGGTAGATCTTGTAGACCAAACAGTCTCTGGAGCAATTACTTAATTCTGATGTAGTGTGAAGGCAAGCCATGGAGGATATGCAAATGAATGGACATGGCTGTGTTCCAGTCAGATTTTCCAGATTTGGCCCATAGTTTGCTGATCCCTGTTATAGATGCACAAATTATAGATGTTATGAAAATTTTCAACCATATATAAAGACTGTAGTTTATTACCTACCATATACCCAATACCCACCATATATAATTATCAACATCTTGCCAAAATGTTATACTACAGTGTTAAGAATTTAGAGAAAAGAGTAGATAGGTAAGCTCCCAGTTATGCTTACAAAATATCTATTGCTTATTTAGTTACAATTCCGTCATTTTTTTGATCCCTGATTTGCTTGTGTTTTGTTTCTTAATAAATACGTATATACATTTATCTATACATATATCAATATTTATATACATGTAATATATATACATTTATTTGAATAAATACTCATGCCATTTCTGAAATTATTAAAGCTTTGAGTGCTCTGAGTATCTTAAGTCAAATCTCAGCTAACTTTTCATACATAAATTTTGTTTTTTTTTGTTTGTTTTTTTTGGCTGTGTTGGATCTTTGTTGCTGCATGTGGGCTTTCTCTAGTTGCGGCGAGTGGGGGCTGCTCTTCGTTGTGGTGCACAGGCTTCTCATTGCAGTGGCTTCTCTTGTTGCGGAGCACGGGCTCTAGGCGCTCGGGCTTCAGTAGTTGTGGCATGTGGGCTCAGTACCTGTGGCTCGCAGGCTCTAGAGCACAGGCTCAAGAGCTGTGGCACATGGGCTTAGTTACTCCGCGGCATGTGGGATCTTCCCAGACCAGGGATCGAACCCGTGTCCCCTGCATTGGCAGGCAGATTCTTAACCACTGAGCCACCAGGGAAGCCCATAAATTATGTTTTTATGATAATCTTTACTGGAAGCATCAAATCTTCATTGGAAATATATACATAGATACATACAGATACACACATGCATACATACATATATACATAAACATATGTACATGTCCTTTATGAAGCCAAGAAGGTACTGAATATTTGCCTTATAAATGTTTATAGGACCTAAATGAAACTAGTAAGTTATGAAAATTGTTAGGCATGATTTATTCAGAAAAAGATCATCCTAGTGCTAATTCTAGAAAATGTGAACGTAAATGTCCCTACCCAGGAATCATCTTTTCCCATTCTCTTTGATTCCTTGATTTCTTACTTTTTCTTTCATTCTTTGGAACAAAATTCATTTTCCTTCCTGTGACATGACTTTTATGGGTATTTAAAACATGAACTTGTCAAAAATTATAGGGCTATCAAGAGAAAAAGTAAGATTGATCATCCTAGAAAGAAATATTTCTTGTGAATTTTTGTCATAAAATAAATAATCAAATATATACAAACCTGCATGGAAAAAGTTAAATAAATCATATTTTTCTCCCAAGTACAATGATTTATAGAATATTTTTTCTTCGTTAGAGTCATCTGTCTGCCTTTCTGCCTATGTTACATTTTAACATACTTATTCTAACTTAAGACTGCTACCCCATTGTGAAAATTATGTGAAAGGTGTCATGTAAATGAATCTTAAAAAGATAATTCTTGTTTTGACTCTCCCAATTTAATTTTTATTCTGTTTTATACTCTGAGCAATGGAAAGCCCATGTCAGAACTATTTGTCTTCTAAGTGATAACATATCAAGGCTACTCCTTAATTATTGATTCACATATGGGCTGATGGCCCCACGTGGAGAGAAACTATCCAGCCTCTCCTACCCTCCCATTTTTTTTTTTTGCACCTGTCTTTTTAACAGTATAAGTGAAGAACTAGTTCTATAACCTGGATTGCCCAGCTGGTGGTTGCTGGCATTTCAGCCATCTAGAGGCTAAATTCATCTACCTCCGAGGGCCAGGTCAGGCAATGATGGATGAGGTTGTCTTACCTGGTTAAAGAAATCCATTTTGATTGCCTTCTAAAGCTTGGTTACCATCTCGGGGCTTCCTGCCCTAGATCCTCAAGTCACAGAGCCACATTTTTTTTTTTTTTAATATTTATTTGGCTGCACCAGGTCTTAGTTGCGGCACAGGGATCTTCGTTGAGGCATGCAGGATCTTTTTTTAGTTGCGGCATGTGGGATCTTAGTTCCCCGACCAGGGATTGAACCCAGGCCCCCTGCATTGGGAGCGCGGAGTCTTAACCACTGGACGACCAGGGAAGTCCCCAGAGCCACATTTTTAATCCTCTGAATTCTCCCCTGCCATCCTACTGAAATTTTCTTGGTAATTGTGATATCTTGTTCCTTCTGTTCATCACCTGTTTCTCTTTGCAGGCCTGGAGATCTTAAGTACTCACATCCAGCTCTTGAGTCCTTTCTCCCTTACTTCTCTCTCTCTCTCTCTCTCTCTCGCCCTTATATAGTTTGTTTCTATTCACATCTTGTGTTGCTTTTCCAAGAGAACTACCATTTTCCAGAATTAGGTTTCTACCTGGTGCCAGGGTGCCCTGTTTCTATTGGTGACATGTGGTCTCTTGTGCTTTTCTTACTTGCTGAGTTGTCCGAACCTGCACCATGATGAGGAAAAGGCTTGATGAAACTCATTGAGGTGAAAGTTTCACCTCCATTGCAAATAACTTTAAACTGCCAAACAATGATTTCAGCTACATTTTGAAGCTTACTCTTGGTTGCTTCCCTTAGCCTTCTCATCATTCTGCTTTTCAAATGAGCTCCTGGGTTATTCTGCCTCTTTTATATTATTGACATAACTTGGAGCAAATGATTTGGCAAAGATTTCATCTGTTAAACTAAAAATGGAAATTAATAACTCAGAGTGTTTCCTAATGAGAATAGAGAAAAGAGACCTACTTTAATATACATTTGGGAAAAGTTAAAATTAGTTACTGCCACCCACATTCCAGAAGTTGACGTTGAGCAAATAATTTGTTTATGTGCCTGATATTTTCCACAATTTGTAGATATTCAGACATGTAATTTTCTCCACTCATTCTAACTAAGATTTGGTTTTGCAAACCTCCAAGGTTCTCCCAGCAGAGATGTGGGGCCTTCCTTGGGTCTGAAGAAGTCAAGCTCTTTAGAGAGTCTGCAGACAGCAGTCGCTGAGGTGACTTTGAATGGGGACATTCCTTTCCATCGCCCGCGGCCACGGATAATCCGAGGAAGGGGATGCAATGAAAGCTTCAGAGCTGCCATTGACAAGTCCTATGATAAACCTGCGGCAGATGACGACGATGAAGGCATGGAGACATGTAAGTTTACAATGTCTGAAAGAGTAGCCATGCCAGGCATCTCTATAGAGCAGCAGTTCTTAAAGTGTGCTCCAGGGAACCGTAGGAGTTCCCAGCATCCCTTCAAAGGGATCTAGGAGATCTAAATTATTTTCATAATAAGAAGAAGATGTTATTTACCTTTTTTACTCTTATTCTCTCACAAGTGTACAGTTGGGTTTTCTAGAGGCAACATGTCATGTGATATTGCAAGAGACTGAATGCAGAGAAGATAGAAGAATCTTTTCAGCTAGATATTAAAGAGATTTGCCATTGTTCTCGATAATTGTTTTTGGAAAATACAGTTTTTTTTGTAAAAACCATATTTTCTGTTAACATGAAATCTATTATTTTTTTATAAAGTAATTTGTATTTTTAAACTTTCTCAGTTTTAGTTTAGTAAATATTGATAGACATAAGCCACATAAAATTTTGAGTCCTTAATAAATTTTAGGAGTATAAAGGTATCCTGAGACCAAAATATTTGAAAACTACTGCTGTATAGTATGTCTTTAATATATCTTAAGTGAGTACATGTAATCATCTGTGATTTTGATAACATATTTTTGTTTTGTTTTTATGAATTACTCTTGCTTTCCTTGAACTGAGCTAGCAAGACATATTTGTGTATGTGTATTTCCAAATTGCTAAATATTTTAAGCCAAGATTATTGAAAGTCAAAGGTTACCATGAATGAACAATGTGTTTTCCATAGTATATTGAGAAAAAAGTAACATTTATAAATACGTACAAATGTATGCTTCAGGGAGTTGTCACTGTAGTTAAATATTTATGGTATAAAAATAGCCATTCAATTTAAACGTAAGGAAGAAACTCAGCAGTGTATTTACTTAGAAGAGAAAGGACTAGAGTCCTAATAGAAAAATTGTTGATTAACTTATATTGTTTGTATCTACTAAATCACATTTTAGTTTTCTAACTTCAAAGTGACTCTACCCATCTAACCATTGTAAGAAAAGCTAGAGGGGGGAAAACAAAGAGAAGAAAAGCTGGAGACACCACTGCCCAAGGTTAAAGCAGAGATCATTTAGGTGGATTGTAAACAATTACAATTTAACTTTTGGGTGAACCACTTTGATCACACGTACCTAAGGAAGACTGTGCTGGGGAAGGAGAGTTTTAAATGAAAATCACATTCTGAGGAGATTTAAAGCAAAATTATATAATCTTTGCCTATCAGATATAATGTGTTTCGGGAGATGAATATTTCTGCCATAATGTAACATACAAAGCAAAGCTTAGGAGAGGATCACTGCTTTCTCCCCCCAGATTTCTTAGTCTAAATCTGGACAGTTGTTCACTCCATCCAGCCAGTGATTTCAAATATATGCAGCTCATTGTTCCCAGATGAAGAACATATTTCCTATTTTTGCTGCCAATCCTGGTCTCCAAGATCCTGAGTCATATGAGCTTTCAACCCTCTTGGGTTTTTCCTGGCGTATCAGTGGTTCCTTGCCAGCCTTACCAGTATTACTTGCTCTGCCTTTCTAGGGTGGGGACCCTATATCACTTAGAGATCTTGCCTCTGTCCTGGGTGCATATTTAATAAGAGATACAGTGCCTTGGCACCTCCATATTTGTTTTTGTAAGCACAGTTTATGCTTCTGAGCTTTTTTCTTGTTCTGGTTAAAATGTTATTTAAATTCCCTCATAAATGCAATTTTCTCACATGTATCACTTATTTCAAATGTGCAACAGGGGATGGAATAGCTATCAGTACCAGGCATGTTCTTAATTCTGTAGCCTCCAGAGCTTCCCACTGGTGTGAACATCTAAATTTGTCCCTATATAAACTTAGTTTCCTTTTTTAATTGGAAAGAACAGATTTAAGTATTTTATATGAAAACTTTTGTATTCAACTATCATCAAGACAAAACTAAGTAAATAGACAAACTACGATTTGTGAAGGGCAGGGAAAGTTCTGGGCGAGAGCTGAGAGAGACACTGTGACAACGTGCACCTGCGACCACAAAGTGCTGGGTTTTCCCAAAGTCCTGACTTTATGATGTATTTTTCCAGACCAGTCTGGTGAACTTTGGATATGGCCAGAGAAAGGCAACTCTTCTACATTTCAAATGTTTGCAGTGCGGGTTGTCAAAACTGTATGAGTAGGGTGATGTGAGCCTGGGGTCCAGATCACTTACATCCCATCCACATTCTTCTCACCCATTTGGGATTTAGGTCAAGTTGCTTAACATCCTTGAGCTTTAATTCCCTCACTTGTAAAACCGAAGCTTTGGACGCCCAGGTCATCGATGCTCAGATTGTGTGCGGTGGCGGCCAGTGAAGAGGGGAGCCTCGGTGGTCTCGGGGAGTCGGGAAGCACATGGGCGCCCGAGTGGGTGGGCTCTGTCAAAGTCACCAGCTCCCCCACACCCCGCTGTCGCCTCAACAGTCGTGTGTTATTTATTGATTTATTTAAATTTTTTTGGGGGGGCCGCGTGGCTCGTGGGATCTTACCCAGGGATCGAACCCGAACCCCCTGCAGTGAAAGCGCCAAGTCCTCACCACTGGACCACCAGGGAATTCCCAGTCCTGGGTTTTTAAAATCACTTTTCATACATTGTGGTTCTTTGTCAATTTTAAGTTTAAAAAAAAGGAAGTTCGCAGTTTTCCAGAAAAAGTTTGAAAAGCTCCGGTTTAGATGGTTCCTTTTCTGAGGTTCTTTCCAGTTTTAAGTTTCCATGACTCTGTTTCCCCCTTCACTTACTGACCTCAGTCCTGCCTGCCTGCTTCTCTCATTGTCTGTAAAGTCCACGAAGAAAGACACCACCGTGTCTTATTCCTGCGTAACCAGGCTCAGAGCTCGGCAAAGCATTGGAGTCAGTGACTATTTGTCACATCAGTAAATGGACTCCTGCTTGACTGGCCCCACTGTTTGGGAGAGACGCACACCCAGACACAGCGAGCTTCGGGCTGTGGCACTCGGGGCAGCAGTGACATTTCACTCCTCCTGCTTGTGTCCCACACTGGACCTGCACGTCTGAGACCTCCAGTGCCTCAGCAAACCGTTCGTTTTTCTTTAAAAAAAAAAAAAAACTCTCTCCAGGCTGGTGTTACTGCTGGTGGTCATGAGACTGTCACCTTTATGTATGACTAGGTACAGGTGTGAGAAGGAAGCCCCGCTTGGCTAGCTCCTCCTCTAGTTCCCTAAACACCATCCTTTTGCGAGTCAGGCTGTGGATTCTCATGGCGTGATCCACACGCTCTCTTCCACTGTCTGCATTTGTGTTTCTGCTTGTGCAGCCTCGCCCGGCATCCTTGCCTGTGCGTCCCTCACCTGTGCAGCCTCACCCGGCATCCTTGCCTGTGCGTCCCTCACCTGTGCAGCCTCGCCCGGCATCCTTGCCTGTGCGTCCCTCACCTGTGCAGCCTCGCCCGGCATCCTTGCCTGTGCGTCCCTCACCTGTGCAGCCTCGCCCGGCATCCTTGCCTGTGCGTCCCTCACCTGTGCAGCCTCGCCCGGCATCCTTGCCTGTGTGTCCCTCACCTGTGCAGACTCGCCCGGCATCCTTGCCTGTGCGTCCCTCACCTGTGCAGCCTCGCCCGGCATCCTTGCCATATGGGAGCTGTCCCCGGCCACATGTCTAGGCCCTGCCGTCCTCGTGCTCTGTGGGACACTCCGTACAAGAAAGGACCTTGTACAGGGCCTTTCTTGTACAGAGGTGGGACTCAGGGGACTCAGTTATGGCCGCCGTTAAATTAAAGATGCCGAGTCACTGTTGAGCGGTGCTCTGTAAGAGGACCCTGTCTGGGCAGACAGTCTTTGTTAGATGGCTGTCCTGTGAGGATGCAGTCCGTGCACCCTAGAAACATGGTGGCGGCATTACCTGTACCACCCAGCTGCCTGTTTCTGTCCCGTGCAGCCCTTTCCCACTTTACAGGAAAGTCGCTTAGGCGGAGGCCTCGTTGATCGCTCTTGTCAGTCGGGTCGAGGTCCTCCCCGGTGACTCTCTTTCATGGCTCGGAACAGGCTTGCCTCTTCTCAGCAGCATCGAAATTGTGGCATGCACACAACAATGGGGGCCAAGAGACTGGGGCGGGATCCATGTGGTATCTGGTATCTGTCATCTTCTGTAACACTTACGTGCTTCCTGTGGAGATGGCAGAAGCCAGCGTTTTTGTCTCTCATTTAATCCATCTGGCCTCTCCATGTTGTGTGTGTCTGTCTGGATCAAGATGGAGCTTTGTATTCTGGGACCCATTATCTCTGAGGCCCTACCTGTGTTTGACAGGTCAGGGCATCTACAATCTGCTCCCTCTTCTATGCAAATCACACTCCCCGCCTGGCTCCCAGCAAGCAGCTCCTACATCCCCCATAATAAATCAGTTTCTGTTGAAACCAAGAACATGGATGCTATATAACATTGCTTTGTTTTATTTTTGAAAATATAGAGTCCCATTTTTTTTCTCTATTAAAAGTTGCCAAATTGTCAGCCTTACTATCAATTCAGTAACAGCTTTTTGTCGGGGTCAAGGAGGTGAAACGCAACAAAACCAAAGACTATCCTATTAATCGTACTTCTCAATTTTAAGATCTATCCAGTTTACAATTTTAAATGTGAGAACTGTATGCCTTGAAAACATAGAGACAGATTGCTTTTGAGTAGCTTGCCTACTTTCTTATAGTACTCTTAACAGGAGATCAGAAAAAAAGCACTGCTCTAAAATATACATAACTTAGGTTAGCAGTATGAGATTTGAAGAAACTGAATTTATGTTAGTAAATCAGCTAATCTGAAAGCTTCCAGGAGAATTTTTGTTTATTTTATTAGCTTCAAATAGCATATTGCATGAATATCTCAGATTTTCTACTCTCAGCATCTTCCACATTTCTAGCCACCTTTTGTCATTACATTTTGAGCAAAAAAAATGCAAACTAGGTTGTTATCTTAAGAAACCCCATTAGATTACTGTTAATCTGTAGTGGAAGAATTCAGTATAGGGGTTTCAAAGTCGAAGTACTTTGTAAAAGATTTCCCATTTGATTAATCTATCTTAATGAATAATTGGGTGTTGATCTATAAAAAAATTTGTTCTGAAGGGCTGGGAATAAGAATAACCTGTCTTATCCTCTTATGCCAATTTATATACTTAAGTGTCACTTGCAGTTTAAGAAAAGGAGCTTTGATTAATTTTAGGAAATTTCTGAATGCAGTAGAGGTGTAATCATGTGAAGTAGCCGAAGCTACCTATTCCTTACATTCCTTTTTCTAGGTGAAAAGTAAGTTAAGCTAAAAGTATGATGAAAAGTCACATCTGAAGTGTTTGAATTATAGAATCCTCATTTTAAGAATTTTTTAGATAAGGAAAAAGTATGTAAATAGATGACCAAGATCGTACTTAGGAACAAAATCATAGAATGCATGCCTTCTGATTTGCAGTCCTGTGAGTTTTCTAGAATATTAAACAAATTTCTGAGTGGGAAAAGCCATTACACTGAAACTACTATAGAGTATGAATGAGTTGTAGTACCTAAAATCTGATATTTAAGCTGTAAGTTCCTGAGGGGCTGGGGGTGGTTCAACCCAGTGGATAAACTGACACTTGAGAAGCAGTGTGGTTAATGGTTAAGGGCCATTGTAGTACACAGGTTACCATGGCACCAAACCGTGGGGGACCCACTCAGCCCATGTGGAAGTTGAGTGGGGTGGGAGATAGTAGGGAGAAGGCTTCCCAGAAGAGGTATTGTTTTAGATGAGTAATATTGCTTGAGTGGTCTTCAGTGGGTGTGTAGGAAACATAGGGAGCCAGGACCACCTCTGGACCGCCATCGTCCTGTTAAGGTTCATGTATGCACTGCGGGTGAGGGCATGGTGAGGAGTGAGGTTTAAGACGTAGTCAGAGAACAGATCACAGACAGCCTCGTTTAAATTATTTTTGTTCATACTAAGGACCTTAAAGAGCATTTGAAGAATTTCAAATAAAGGAATATGCTTGTTAGGGCTGTACGGGATGGCTTATTGGGGACTGGATGGTAAGTAGCAGTGTCGGTGGCAAGACTGGTTCTATGATCGTAATGCAAGACTCCAGGTGAGTAATGATGCTTGGCAAAGCCAGAGGAAAGGGAGAGACTGCGTTTACATGCTTAGCATCTCACATGTAAAGATGGATGATGATGATGTGATTTTTCTCATTAGTACCTCCAGGCTCAGAAACTTTGAATCATCATCTCACTGTGTAATCACTCCATTACCGAGTTTTCTTATTTTTGCCCCCATGAAATCTCCTAATTTCTCTCCTTCTGCCCAATCTAGCCCCAATCCTCATTTTTTGATATCTGAAGTTACTATTAGGATCTCCTAACTGGTCCGACTGTCTCTACATTGGCTGAGTGAGCTCTGGGCTCACACTGTCCTCACATTCCTTCAAGCGCCCGCGTGCGTTCTCACCCAGACCATGCACTGTCTGTGAGGCTTACCTTCTCACTGCCCTGACTGTCCCCTACCCTCTTGTGTACCTTGGACTGTCATCTTCCTTCTTCAAGACACTTTTTCCCAAGCAATCTAGTTTTCCTTTGACTTTCTAAAGCCCCAACTGGGTATGGACGCGCCCCGATTTACGATGGTTCCGCTTAGGATTTTTGGACTTTACGATGGTTCGAAAGTGATGTGCATTCAGTGGAAACCGTACATCTAACTTTGAACTTGGATCTTTTCCCCGGGCAGGTGATATGCAGATCCTCTGTGGAGATGCTGGGCGCTGGCAGCAGCCACAGCTCCCAGTCAGCCACGTGATCACAAGGGGAAACAACCGATACGCTGACAACTGTTCTGGTTTCCACGTTCAGTACTGTATTCACTAAATTACATGAGACATGCAACACTGTATTATAACCTAGGCTCTGTGTTAGATGACTGAGCCCAACTTAGGCTAATGTCAGTGTTCTGAGCACATTTAACGTAGGCGAAGCTAAGCTATGATGTTCGGTAGGTCAGGTGTATTCAGTGTATTTTTGACTTACGGTATTTTCAATTTATGTTGGGTTTAGCAGGCTGTAACCCCATCGTAACTCAAGAAAAATCTGTATATAGATGTATCTGAGACTTTTTAATATAAAATATTTTTTTAACATCAAGATCTCCCAGTTTGGATTGTAGGGCATGGGAGTTAAGAACACTGGCTTTTAGGGGACAGTTGTTTTGATTTCTCAGTAAATAGCAAAACAGAGCACTGCTCTCCATTCACTGTTTCATCACATTTGCACATTTTTATGTTGTTATTTACTTTTGTTGTTGTTTTTTCACTTAAAAGAGTCAGAGCAGTGGCCTGGACACTCCTTCCTTGACACCGTAATTTTTTTGTATATTGTTAAAATACACATTTGACACCAATTCAGTCCTTGATAAAAATAAAATTCTTAGTGGCAATTCCAACAGCAGGGTTTTGAGTGCTACCATTTTCATTGTGTAGCCAGTCCATTGGGTCTGTTGAAAAGAAAGTGTTCAGCTTCTTTATACATTGTCCCCTGTGCACAGGAAACAGTGTCTATTGTGGACCATCATTTGTATGTGAAAATCAATTATACACTGAAAGCAAATTTGCAAGCGTCCAGAAAATGGAGGGTGTGATCCTCGTTGTACTTGTTCAGCCTTCTCCTGGGCAGGGGGGATAGTGGAGGTGGCATTCTACCAAGATCTTCAGGAACATTTTACCTGTTTGTTTGGAGGGATGCATTAAAGAAAACTTTAGACTCTGAAGTAGAAGTAAAGAATGGTTTTTGATAATAAGTCTTAAACTCTTTGGAAGTGTGGTTTTATTGTTTTTGTCTCTCTACTCCTTACCCCAATGTAAACTAAGAGGTTGGCTTTTTTTTTTTTTAATGAAATAAATCTAATTTTAGAAGAGTGGGTTTTAGGAATCATCTATTTGAACATTCCTCCAGTTGCTGAAAACCCTTCTCATAAGCCTGCTGTTAAATGTCACCCACTTCCTTCATGGCTTTTTCTCCTTTCACCGTCATGTTCTCTGTTCTTCATAATATCAGTTGTTACTCCCACCCCACATTTTAGTATAAAAGCTTCTTAATTCTTCTTGCCAGCTTTGTGTGTGTATGTGTTTTTTTTTAATGTTCTGAAAAAGCTAAGTTTTTCCATTGCCAAAAGCTCATCATTCTAATGTTAAAAGTCAGGGTCCAGAAAAGCAGATCCTATTATTCAATACCATCTGTGTCACTAGCTGTTCATTTCTTACATCTTTTCTTCCTTTTCCAAAGTCAAATATTCAACTAAAATGAGAAACAAAAATAATATGTGTATACATATAAAAAAATATATATGTATATATATTTATTTATTTATAATAAAATGTTCTCAAATCCTATGCAGGATTTGCAGTGCCTGGGAGTTCAGTCCTCATTTATTTTTATTATATTGTATTTTACCTAACATTAGTCAATAGAAATTGGTAGTGGTCAGCGGATTTGCTAAGTCTAGTGAAATTTTCCAATTACTAATGTCTCATTTTAACTCAGTCATTTTAAATTTTAAGAAGATAGATTCTGAAGACTGCATAATCTTGTGTCCAATTATTATGTTTAATCCTTTGTCTTCCAAAGTAAATTGGAAATTACTCAAGAATATGTGCTTCTATTATTAGATATTTCTAATTCCTAGAGTAGTTCTTTCTAAACAGGGAGCAGTAAAGGATGGTTTTCATATGATGGGCTATTTGTTCAGTCCACTCAACAAATATTTAATAACACTGCTTTGAGCTATGCCCTCGGAGAAGAGTACTTGCTTACTGGCAAATAAGAAGTAATGCTGTCATTTTCATTTTGTATTTCTCTGTTTTGTATTTCTCTGGATGTTTGTACCAATTCATTTAACACTAGTAACAAGTCTGAACAAATAATTCTAGTAAAATTGTCAAAGCTGCCTAGAGTGACATTAACTGTTAAATCTTACACTTGTGATAAATAGTACTGTGGATATTCCACAGCTGCTCTAAAGTTTGATTTATATAATGTACCTATTAGGATGCTTTCAGCTGCATGTAGTAGAAAACCCAGCTCAGACCAGCTCAAACCGTGAGGAAATACATTGTCCTACATAACTGGTTCTAGAGTTGGGTAGCTTCCAGGATTATTGATTCCACAGCCTAACGGTGTTCTCAAAGCCCCGCCATCCTTCTGACCCTTCTGCCACGCTGTCCATAAGTCAGCTTATCCAGAGGGTAACTGCAGGGCTCAGAGGCCTCGTGCTTTCCTGATCACATCCAACTGAAGGGAGTGAGCCATCTCCCCACGCATGGAATATGTCCATTCGGGGTGATGGGGCCATTCTTGGACTAATAACATTGGACTAATAAATCAACAGGGGCAGGGACCCATAGGTTGGTGTAAATTTAGTAATGAATTCACCCCTTGAAGCTGGGTTGCATTCCTGAACACAGAGTTCATTAGGAAGAAGAAATGGAGAAATGGATTTGGGATAAGCAAGCAATGGAGATCATTACAGTCCCAACAGTAGAATTGCTTCTCAATGGAAAAAAAAAACCATGTGGCTTAGAGTCAACTGTTGACAATGAAATGTGTGTGATGACCAGACCGAAGTGTTTTTTTATGGCAGAAGCTACAGAACTTTGAGGTTCAATTGACGCCTAAGGTCATTTTCTCCATAATCATTACCATGTATGTGCTCAGTCTTTTCCAAACTTCTTGGTGACCCAGTCCTAACGTGATATCTTGCAGAACTGAGTAGCTGAATTTGTCGCATGGACTAGAATTTTAATTGAGCTGTATTTGCATCTGTTGAAAACATGGTAATTAGGTATGTCTTAATTATAGAATGTGCTGCCTGAAAGAAAAATAAGCAGCTTCACGTTATACCTTCTTTAAAAAGAGAAACTTGAAAGTATCTGTCTTTATAGGTAATCACATGGGAAAGTAGCTGATAGTGCAGTGCATAGAGCAGAAATGTTAGTCAAAAATAGAAATTTCCATTTGTTTGGAAGGAGGTAATCATCTTTCTTTGTGCAGACTATCTGCAGAAGGAAAGCAAACAATCTGCAAAGAGCAAAATTAAAGAGAAAAAACGTAAAATTTATATAGCATTTAAAATAGTCAATTACCTAAATGTAGGTTTATGATTAGTCCGTGCATTGTAATTTATTGTATGAACGCAATAGATCAAGCCATTTACGGGTGATATATTACCAGTACTTTTCTTACTTGAAAAATTGTTTATCTGAATCTCTTTTGTAGTTTAAGAGAATAAAAATATTTTATGTACCTTATTATAAAGCTAGTATTAAATGTACAAAGACTGGTTTTAAAACTGAAAACAAAATCTGACTATCAGTGACCTTGAATACATACATTTTTTAAAAAAAATTCAGCACGTGTAACCAATTTACTTAAGCTTTTAAAAACCACAGTAATTCTGCATAGGGATGGGGTAAAGTGAGATTTTTATTTTTCTCTATCAAATAATTTTAGGGTTTGAAGCATACACAATGTAATACTCTAAAAGAACATCTTATGTTTATGCATATGAAGGCACATATTGCTAAATATTTTTAATTAGTTGGCATTCAAAGGGATTAGTTCCATCAGTACACCCCCAGAAGAGTTTCTGCGATAGTGTATTATCTAAATCAGGATGTTCAGAATAAGCATAAAGAATTCTCAAATGTGCAAGTGTGATTGTAAAACAGTCCACTTGCTCGGGGCAGGAAACTGAGCGAGGAGTTTTGATTTTATAAAATGAGGTTACAAAACCTGAAGTTATTAAATGACTTAATACTAATTTTCTCTGTTTCACCCAGTTTAGAAAATAAGTTGTATTACATACACCAGGAAATTATTGTGAATTTGAAAGGAATTGGCAACAAATGTGGCTTCAGCATATAGTTCGTTGTGAAGGCGCTGCCTTTATTCTGTGATGGAGCCAAGAGCAGACATATGTCCCATGTGCTTCTCCCAAAACTATTAGGCAGAAAACTAGTAGCAGAATCGCTACTGATCTTTCCATTCATGATTTATGATAATGGTCCCTGTGGAAGACGAAGTCTTTTACATGTATTGAACTCTTTATTTTTGCTTATAGTTTCAGACATTGTAGGGGGCCAGGCAAGCCACTGGATGATACGTAGAGCACAAACAATAATAGCATAAAACTCTACCAGAAACTGATGAGAGCTTAACCAAGCACAGTGGCCTTCCTGGGGTTACTGTTACCGGGGTGTGGCGTGTGTTGTCAGGCTTCATTAGAGGGGCGTAGACATTGTTCTGAAGCTAGAGGATGGTGATGCGCAGAGGTTGGATAGAAGTTTGTCTGGTTGGGATGAAGTCACGAGTCAGGCTCACCAGTAGTCTTCCAGTTAAACAGCCATTTACGGGCAGCCGCTGGCCGCTCAGCAGTCCTCATTTTAGAAGTTTAGGGAATGGGAAACGGACCTGTGATCGTATCATATGAGAAGTGCAATAATAAAAGTTTGTACAGAGCGCTATGGGCGGATAGGTAAAAGGAGTTTTGTCTGCGAGACTTTTAGAATAATCACCAGCATCCATTCATCTAACTTGAGTGTACCAATAGACACACCTAGGTTTTGTAGTTCCCGGGAACTTTTGAGAACTGTTTTATCCTGATTTGGTCCATTACCTCAAAGTTGAGGCCACACCCATTTCCCATAATGTGGAAGCCATGGTTTACCATCAGTTAGAGCACAGCCAAGTTCAAGGGTGTTTTCAGACAAGATGCTCCAACCCTGCATAAGCTATATTTACATTTTCTGGGGGAACGCCCTTTGAAAAGGCTACACAGCAAGCCACCCGGGCCAGGAGTCTTTCCCTGCTCTCTGTGCACCACACAAAAATGACAGCCTTAACTCAGCATTTATTTGTAAGGCTATGGATTTTCACTAGCAATGCCCATCTGAAAACTGTGACTGGCTTTCTTTAACAAACCCACACAATTCCTTTTCCATATGAACTGACAGAGAGGAAAAGAAGCAACTTTTTAAAAAGCTGCCTTGTCTCTTGCAAGAGGAGAGTGGCTTCCAGTTAGATACCCCAGTGGAGAGGGTGGCCGGCCTTTCTGCTCACCTCTGTGGTTGGGAGCCGGTCCTCGAGTCCCTGTGCACATTTGATCGAGCTTCTGGAATGATTTCCTCAGTAGCAGCTACAAGTCACGGTGCTGAATGACTACAGGATTGACAATGGGTTTCTTGAGATGCAGTGCTGGCTGCTGGAATGATCTTCTGGGCAGACCGTGGAGTGACTGGATGATAGATGACCAACATCCATGCTGTATGAAGCGTGGAATTGAGCATTCACAGAGATGATCAAAGAAATGCATGAAGGTCTGGCTGAGGTACAATTGTACCAGAATATAATGGTAGAGAGAGCCCCACACTGGTGGTGTGCTGGCCCCAAATCTCTGCTTCCTCAGCAAGAAATGGAAGAAGTTGGTCTAAATGACCTCCAAAGTACCTTCCGGATTTAAGACACAGTGGTATTTTTACTCTTTGGCTGTACCCAGGGCATGACCTGCTGGGATGGGAAATATGTTGGCTCATGTTTTTAATCAAATGTGAAAACAAAAGAATTCTACACTTTTTCTGTTATTACGTTAAATAATTGGCACTTTTTAAAAAACTGAATTACTTGGTTATGGTTGTGCCATCATTTGATAGTATCTTTTACGATCTGTGAGGGTTTAATAGCAGAACACTAAGATACTAAGATTGTTTTTTTAATTTAATTTTTATTTTACATTAGAGTATAGTTGATTTACAATGTTGTGTTAGTTTCAGGTGTATGGCAAATTGATTCAGTTATACATATACATATATCCGTTCTTTTTTAGATTCTTTTCCCATATAGGCTATTACAGAGTATTGAGCAGAGTTCCGTGTTCCCTGTTGATTATGTTTTATTTTTATTTTATTTTATAAATTTATTTATTTATTTTTGGCTGTGTTGGGTCTTCGTTGCTGCACGCGGGCTTTCTCTAGTTGCAGCGAGGGGGGGCTACTCTTCGTTGCGGTGCACGGGCTTCTCATTTTGCTGGCTTCTCTTGTTGTGGAGCACGGGCTCTAGGCGCGCGGGCTTCAGTAGTTGTGGCTCGTGGGCTCAGCAGTTTTGGCTTGTGGGCTCTAGAGCTCAGGCTCAGTAGTTGTGGTGCACGGGCTTAGTTGCTCCACGCATGTGGGATCTTCCCGGGCCAGGGCTCGAACCTGTGTCCCTTACATTGGCAGGCAAATTCTTAACCACTGCACCACCAGGGAAGCCCTGATTATCTGTTTTATATATAGTAGTGTGTGTATGTTAATCCCAAATGCCTGATTTATCCCTCCCCCTGCCTTTCCCCCTTGGTAACCATAAGTTTGTTTTCCAAGTCTGTGAGTCTTTTTCTGTTTTGTAAATAAATTGATACTAGGATTGTTTTAACTGGTCTTATTATACTCTTGATTTTGTGTGTTGCTAACTCAAGTACTGGTGGAGAGGCAAGACTGAATTTCTTTTGAAGATATATTAATTTGATCTAGAGGTCAGTTCTTTGTGAAAGATTTCTAACTGTCTTATATATTTCTCTGTTAGAAGAAGTGGAAAAACACTGATTCATACTTTATTTGTTGATGCAGGGGGAAAATGACCTCAGATTTCAAGGGGTAATCTGGAACCCCAATAATTCTTATTATCAATATATTTGGAAGAACAGCTTAGGCAGCTAATCTGGAAAAAGATTTATGAGAATGGCTGTTGATGTGTGCATCTATTGCTTCTTAATATAGAAATTCCTAAAGTTCTTTTGTAGGTAGAAACCTACTCTAGTTACTTGTCATTCTTTCAAATGCAAAAAGTTGGGGGTATGCACTTGGACCATATGCTTACTAAGTGTTGCTTCAAAGGATGGAATATCGTTATCTCTAAGCAGAGCTTTTATCTGCAAAGTTCAAAGGAGTGTGAGGCTGTGGACTTATGCCTTCGCGTCTCCATCCACCTCTGTTCACCTGCCATTGTGTCGACCGACATGCAAAATTATTTTGGATTAGAACATATAGGAGCGTTGGCTTATGACATTGGCCTTTTAATGACAATATAAGGAAAAGTTAGACAGGCAGTGAAGATCCAGTCTTCTCTATGCAGAAATCACAAAGGGTCATACGTATTTGGGAGGCTGAGGAAAGGAGTCCTGTGCTGACATTGGTGTGCTTACTAGGGTGTGGTGCAATTGAACAAATTCATCAGGGGCCGGGGTGGAGCTACATCATTCTTACCCAAGAGGAAAGGAAGCTCTTGGCGAGGGGCTGCTTGTCTTCATTTCGCCAGTGTGGTACACAGGACCCTTGGGGTTGGCTGTGTGATGAGGGCTTGCTTATCCCCCCAGCAGTACAGGCTCTATATCAACGCGAGAGAATCCATCCGGCCCGGGAGCCAGATTACTGTTACTGTTACTATTACTATTACCGTTACTCTCTTACTGTTGGCCCATCATCTTCACGCAGGAGTACACATGTGCATAGTAACCGTCCACATCACGCGTTCATTCTAATTCTACTCAGAAGTAAACAGCCTTGCAGGCCTAGTTGGAAACGTGGGAAAGAAAACCGTCACACGACTTCAGCCTCCTTATTCTCGTCCCTTTGGTTCCCTGTGTTCCTTATGTTTTTTGTGTGTTTGTTTCCTTCCAAGTGGAAGAAGACACGGAAGAAAGTTCAAGATCAGGGAGAGAGTCTGTCTCCACAGCCAGCGACCAGCCTTCCCACTCTCTGGAGAGACAGATGAATGGAAACCAAGAGAGAGGCGAGAAGACCGATCGGAGGAAGGAAAAAACGGGGAAAGAGAAGAAGAAAGACAGAGACAAGGAGAAGGAGAAGATGAAAGCCAAGAAGGGGAAGCTGAGGGGCCTGGGAGACATGTTCAGGTAGGTGCTGCCAGCCAGGGCCAGCCGGCCCCCCTTGTGAGTGCCAGGCCAGTGCAAGCACAGCTTTGACGACCTTGTCTTTGAGGTCAGTGGAGATTCTCTAGTTCCCAGGCTTCGCTGCTGCGTTTTTACATTCTTAAGGATTGCACTTGAACTATTTCAGACCCTTTTAAAGAGCCTGAAAGATGCTATCTTGCCAACCATGTAAATAACTGTGGCGAGGAAGGAGGGCCAGAGACAAAGGGCCCTCACAGCCGTGTTTGTTCTTTTGTGCGTGTGAACAATTGTTCATTGTTGAAGTTGAACATCGAGCCCAAGTTAGTGGTAGCGTATAAAGGTTCATTAATAACAAGTCTAATAAGAAAAAATGTTACAAATAGAGCTTCAATTAAGCTGTGTTGATTAATGTACTACTTATTACTTCAGTCGGTAAAGATTTCATTAAATGCAGTCTCTGGCTGTTTCCTGACAGTTGTTTTTGTACCCCTAAATTATACTCTAGGATTACTTAGCATATCATTTTTTTACAAATCATGGCTGCACAATAAAAGTGACAAGTCGTTCAGAAGTTGCTCTGAAACTCTCCCATAAACGTTCATCGGAGGTGATTTATAATATTCAGGTATTTAATGTTAAATATAAAGATTGCTTGATTGTTCCATAAATTAAAACCCTAAACATATCAAGATGATGGTTTAAAATTGAAAACAGATGGCCTAGCCCCTTGACTCTTCAAAAAGTAGTTATCCTGCATTATGAATCCCTTCCTTTTAGCTTTTTTTAATTGCAAAATGTGAACAAGAGTTTTTATTTTCATAGAATTTCCTGATTTATGGTCCTGAGGTTGACCTCAATAACTCAGGGAGTTATAGATAAGTCAAGGCCATGAAGTCGAGGACTCAGGCCCAGCCTGCAGGCTACACACATACCAGATGTGTCCTGTGGATGTCTGGCTAAGTCAAGTGCATGGAATAAGTAAACTACAGATGCAGATCACACAGAGCCCGGCCCATTGGCAATATCAGCTTTAATTTAAATACGGTCGCATTTCCATCTTCAGTGCTTCAGAACACTGGGATCTGCATCCTTTCACACCAGAGTTTTTCTTGTTTATATACCGCTCCTCCTGGATGCATTTGCAGTCAGATCATCTTTCATCATTATATTCCGTGTCCAGGAACACTTACGGATGGAATTGCGCTAACTGCCACTTTATTTCAGTTTCTGTGTTAGGCAGAGGGCTTCTCACTCTATATATGCAAACTGACAGCTCGTAATCAGGCACCTACATAATGCACAGAAATAAGGCTGTTGTCTATCAGTTAACATTGAGGGAATTTGCACCCCTGTTTTCTTTAAATCAGAGAATATGAAGTAAGAAGAAACCTCCCCTAGGATATACACATCCCGCCTGGAGCCCAGTCTCACTTCCAGGTGCCCCCCCCCCCCCAGTGAAGTCTTCCTGAAGGCTAATGGCTTGTAGGTTTCCTTCATTGGCCAACATTTATCTGATGGATTCAGTGCTCTGTTCTTCTCATTGAATAAAAATGTAAGCAAACTTCTAGATTGTTTATAATTATTTTAGAAATTATACATTATTTTAATTATACATTATTTTTTCTGTAGCTTGGGACTCCAGAGTAAGAGAGGCTTTATGGTAGACTTTTCTTTTTGGGGCCAGAGGAGTGGTGAGTGTGGGGACCATGGGGAAATATATATATTGTTTCAAAGGGACCCTGAATGCAACCCAACCCAGCCCCGTTTTTACTAAAAGTTCTGTAAAACACTGTATGATGTTTTCTCTAGATCAAATTCTATAGATTATACCTCTAACCCGTAGTGAAAGCCAGCTTTGTGATGAAGAAGTTGACCCATTTGTAACTTCAAAGGCCTGAGTATTCTTAAAAATCAACTTCTGTGTTTAAGTGCAGGGGCTGAAGGTGTTTTCTAAAAACTGAGCTCACCGTCTCCCAGTGTTTAAGAATGGCTACTGAGAAAATCATGGGTGTCCACACTTTTCTGGGACCAATTTGCTGGAGTCAGCCCGTGCTGGCTTGTGAGGGTCAATTGTTCAATTTTTAGAAATTTTGCCAGTTGATTGTTAAACCCAGCCATTATTAAAAATTAGATAAGTTCTATAAAAATCAAAGGTAATTAATAACTCAAAACTCATCACTTCCTGATTATTTTATTACATTTCACTATGATCTCTGCTTTTGAGGTTATTTACGCCCACTGTATTGGCACGGTGCTGATACCACACGCTGGTAGCTTAAAATCAGCCGTGTTGGGGGGTACTTATACCCCAGGAAGTGTATGAATTCCACAGAACAGGGCTTTTTCTTCCAGGAGGGCCACACACCACCACATGGAGAATGCAAAGGTATCCTAGCAGGTTGCAGTATCTTGTCGAGTTGCCTTGAACGTGGCCGTCTTCTCTCTGGTGTCCCTTTGGGAAATGGTTGAAGCTTACTGAATATTCCTCCTTGAGAATCCTGTATTAGACTAACAGAAGCTTTTTGTTTGGTTGTCTATTGCCTCTAACTCCTTCACAGCATTATGAAATGTCCTTGGTATTTGAGAAGACTCTTAAAGCATTGTTAGACTTTTCAAAACCTTTTTTACTACCTTCCATACCTACTGGATCTAATTATTTGAGACTAATAGACTTGCAGGTTGATTCTTGTATGTTTCCTTTTTTTTTTTTTTTAATTAACAGAGGGGAATATAGTAAGATTTAAAAATTAGTCTCTTCTTTCCTCTTTGTTCTTTTGAGGAGAATAGGATGTGATTCCCTTAGCAGTGTTGCTTTAAAATACCTTAATCAAAACGTGTATGTGCATATAATTTCTTAGAGCACTTTGTAAGAAGATTCAAGTATAGCTGCCCAACGTAGGCCCGAAGTACAAAGCAGGGGTGTGTGTGTGTGTGTGTGTGTGTGTGTGTGTGTGTGTGTGTTGGGGGGTGTTGTTATGATTTGTTTCTGTTTTTTGGTTCAGTTTTAACAGAAAGAAGAAGGTAAGGGTAAGGGGCATTAGATGTTGGGAGTCTAGCTTTTGAGGCATGTGAGCTTTTTCCCTTTAGTCTTTTGAGGGAATAATAATATGGTTTCCTTCAAAAAACAGGCTCGCAGGCTCTGCTCCCCACCATCTCCCTCCCCTTGACCCCAAAACACATACACTCTATTCCCACCCCTGTAAGTTGTCTGTGATTTTGTTTACATTTGATGAGGGCCACATAGATGTACCATATCTCAAAAACTGTACCAGAGGAAACCACGGCACCTGGAGTCGGTATTTTTATTTGTTGGTCTATACAGACGACATGGTTTTCTACTTCGTGCATTGAATGGTAGTCACAAAAACAATTTAATTATTGATAAACAGCTCTAGGAAAGAATGTTGGGAGTCACATGAATCACTCCTCTGTTTATAAATTATGAAGTATATGAAGTGCAAAAGCTGCCTTAATGCAAGTTTTAAATCACAAATTTAAATCTACAAGGAATCAAATGACAAATGTAAAGTGTCCCGTGTTTGTATGAATTTCTCCTTGTATGTACTACATCTTCTTTTGCCCTTAAGGCGCTCCCATTGCCTTAATTAAAATGGCTTTGGATCTGAGAAGGCTGAGTTTCTCTACTAAAAAGGTAAACTTGACTTTGTTGATGTGATCGTTCTGTGTGAAAAGTGCAGGGCAGCGTGAGGGTCTGAAATGTGGAGCCTTTGTATATGTCTGATTTTTGGATGCATGGCTATTCAAATTTAATACTATAAAATGTTTCTGAGAATTCTGCAATTGTATGAAATTGTCACCAAAGAGGGAACTGAGTCCGTACTTTAGAAGGAGAGAGATCTGTTGTTTAATGTTTGAAATGCATCCGTTTTTAAAGGAAGGCAGTAGCATTGTTAAGCAGCGTGTTTTTGTGTGAGTCTCCAAAATGAAATAATCAATAAGATAATAAACTCCCTTATTTAAGACAATATTCTCAGATAGTAAGCATTTAAAATTATGTATTCCCCTTTTTTTCAGCCCTTGAATAAGTGTAATTCGATGCTACTTTGCCTGAAAAATTAGAATCATTTTCTTTTGAATGTCATGGAATTGCCTGCCGTCAGTAACGGAAGGTTCCTGGACGTGACCCCACTCACGCCTCAGGTGCTTTGTGCGGTGCTGTGACACATGATGGCTGAGGGCCTGTCGCCCCCTGGACCACTAAAGCAAAAGCCATGTTGCACTGTTACCGTTAAAACTGAATCCTCCAGTTACATTGAAAATGATTCCCTGGGTCCCTGTAGCATGGTTTTATTCAGTTCTGTACGAGGAAAAGGATAATTTAGTTTGAAAGCTTATCTGGTTGAAATCAGATATACGGCTGTCTTTCCCTTTTTTAGAATATAATCGTCTTCAGAACGCAGTGAACACGATCAGATTTTAAAACTCGATGTCCTAGTTTGGCTCGCACCTTGTAGGCTTTTGAGAAAATAACCAACACGCGTCTCGGTTGCCTCCCTTACCTGTGCTCACTAACCGTGTGTCTGTACCGTGTTTCTCGTTTAGCCTGGCCAAACTGAAGCCCGAGAAGAGATGAGCAACAAACCAGAGTCCAAATGTCTTGAGAAGCACATATTGCACAGTTCTGTTTTTTGTTTTTGTTTTTGTTTTTTTAAACAAACAATAAATTTACTTTCAATGAATTCTTAGTGGCTGTTGACAGATTTTGTTTACGACATCAGCAGTTTTGATGGTTTCGTAACACCCACGATAATCGCTTTGGGACTTTCTGTTCTTGATGTCAAGCTTGGGGGTTTACTGCTTGACAAGGCAGAGAAGTGTTTTTTCCTCTCTTTTCTTGGCCCGTTTTCCTAGTGGAAAACCAGAGTCCTCACTGCTGGTGTATTCAGAACTCACCCGCCCACACCCATCGGGCGTGAGGATGGGTGCTTTGAGAGTGCGCAATGTACCGGGTTGGTTTTGTTGTGCGACATGGCAGCTGGGGACACAGGCAGGTAGGGGAACAGTCTGTGGGCGATGAGGTGTGTGGTTTGGGATAGTCACCCATCCATCGATGGACCAATGGGCCAGTGTGAAAAGGACTTTTTGGCAAAGGTTCTTCCCTTGATGGGTTACACTGTTTAGACAAAAAACTGGGGCGGGGGGAGGGGAGCTGAGAAAATAGATATCTTTGCTCAGGGATGGCTGAACCAACAAGTTCTTCCAGGGTGAAAAAGTAGAGAGACGTTGGCAAATAATGATCCTGAGGTTGCTGGGACCCCAGGGAGTGAGAGCGCACACTCTTTTATAAAAACGTTTCTGGAAAGAGCTGCCAGGTGTTGTCATCACAGGTGTGAAAGCTCGTGCAGGTGGATCTCAGACCGTCCTTCCTTTAGAGCAAAGCCTTCATCCACAACCCCTTCATGCTTCGTGGCCCCCTGGGATTTCAGAGAAACTGTAGAGTTAGCTCTATTTCCTGAGAATGGTAGAATTGCATGCCGCTCAAAGAGAAATGTGATGATGAAGAGGAAAACCATGTCATAAGTGGTATTACGGTACTGGGATGGGAGCCTGTGAGAAGGATTCACCTCCGCTCTGACCTGGTAGCAGTTGGCAGCCCTACCCTCGCGCCCTCCCCGGCTGAGCGAACCCTCCGATGGTGCCGGACGGAAGCACACAGAACAGTGTCAATTTGCTCACGTCAGAAATACCAGGACGTGTGGATTTTTGCCTCGGGCCCAATTGCCCTGTGGATTCATGTGACCGGTTTCTCATTGGCAGAATTGAATGACATCCAGTGCAGCCTGCTGGTGATTCAGGGGACGCAGTTAAAATAAATGTGGAGAAAAATTAGGCCTACCTAATGAAACACAACAGCAGTACTTTGTCATGAGAAAGAAGGAGCTGGAAGAGAGCGGTTTTGCATACTTTGATTTGTTTTCTTGTTTGTCACCTGGACAGAGAACCGGTCCTGTATATAAGTACACCTATTGGGAGGTTTCCTTGGAATAAGTTCTGAATTTGTAAATCCGATACTTAGTATATGCTTCTTTTAATTTGAAAGGAAACAGGTTCCCGTTTTTAACAGAGGAAAGTAAGTGCTGGACCGACCTCTTAGCAAAGATGAGTCCTAGGGCAGCTGATAGCATCCTTGGCGAGGATTCTTCTAGCTGAAGCAAAGAGCCTCTGACATCTCCAGCGTGGAAACTGACTGCAGAGGGAGCCGAGCGGCGCCGAGCGTGACAGCCGGGCCTTGCTAAGACCTTTTCTGACGTTCTTTAACGCTGCTTTTCCAGAGACCCGCGGCCTGAATACAGAATGCAAGTGTCAAGGATGACACTTACTTTATAGTCTCTGTAAAGCAAACCTTTTCGTAAAAGAAATTTTTGACAGTTCTGAGATGCTAAGTCAATTTCAGTACCAGACTGTGTAGAAAATGGCATCTTTTTTCTGCAGTTGATGTGAAAATTGAAGGCTAGTGACTATTCACTCCTTACTAACACAGTGTAAATAAATACCACACACTGTTGAAAACTGCACTAGAAGACAAGCTTGGCTAATGACATTTACCACAGCATAGATTGGAAATATTCTTTCTGAATGTTATTTGTTACCATTAGAGACTCTCTATATATCTTTTACATTAAATATCGTGGATCAAGTACATGCTATTCCTAAATGGATTTTTGTCAAGCCACAAAGTATTATATAAAAGTAACTGTTTGATCCTTTCCAACAGTCTTTTAAAGAATTCACTGGGGGAGTGACCTCTTACATAATTGAGCGTTGGATGGTTTTCTTCTGACCTATGTTTAATAATGGCCAATTTAGAAACAAGAGACTAAAACTGGGTTAGATTTCCTATCATAGTGAAATAACCTATGGTCTCCTGTTAACCTTTCTGCTTACATTTTTTTTTTCTTTTTAGGGCGGATGAGCCACCCATGCATTAAGCTCAGGCCAGTGCCCCAAAGCTGTCTGATCCTTTCTTACTTAGGCCGGGACGTTGCTGCAGCAATTCTTTCTTCTCTCTCCTGCACCCTGATGCTGGCCCTTCCCTCCTGGATCATCTACTCTGTCCTACCCTCCATCTTAGAGAAAAGTCTGTCTTACCTACCTCCCCTTCCAAGTACTCCCTCATTTTCCCATTTCCTCCTTTCTCCTTTAGCAAGCCCTGGGATCAATTTCTATATGCTGCCATTTTCCTGTTCTCTCTTAAACTCCCTTCAATGAAGCCTTCGTCCCCTTTGGCTCCCTAAAGCCTGTTTTCATCCAGCCACCAGTGACCTCTCCTGCTGCATCTTCCTGCCGTATTCGCACCCTCTCCTCGGTCCGCGGGACCCTTCGGCGTGTGGATTCCTGCTCCTCTCTAAGATCACCCTGCCGGGGTCGCCTTTCTCCCTGCCCACCCCGTCACTGTCTCCTTTGCCACTTCCAGTCCTGCCCCATCCTCCAGATATTGGAGTGATCCAAGCTCAGGCCTCAGTCTCCGTCTGTTTTCCTCTATTCTGCAAGACAGAACGTTTGCATTCTTAGGAAACAGAGCCTCGGGACTCTAAAGACAGTCTGCTGGCACATGACTCCCAAATTCGCATCCCCCGCTTGGGCAGCTTCTTTGAACTCTAGATCAGCAGAGGCTACCTCTTCCCAGGCGCCTGAAACCTAACGTGTGCTCCCCACATGGCTCAGGCGTTTCTCCGGATTGTTCCTCTCCATCTTCCTTTCTCACGTAATGGCAGCTCTGTTCTTTCAGTTGGTTAGATCCAAAAGCTGGCAGTAGTCCTTGATTCCTATTTTTCCTTATACCCCGCATTTAATCTGTTACGTACAAAAGCAGAGGCCCGTTTGATCTGTTTTTGACACATCTCTGTAATCCTCATACTTTTCAGCATCCCCATCCCCTCCTGGATTTGGGCAGTAGTCTCCCAGCTACACCCCCTGCTCCTGCCCTTGCTTCTCTTCTGTATATTCTGAACTTCGCAGCTAGAGTCACGGCACGTCCCTCCTCTCATCCCCCAGTTGGCTTCCAGGTCTCTCAGAGTGAAGGAGGAAATCCTGAGTCTCCCATTGGATGCTACAGGATCCACCCCTCCCCCCAGTCCCTCGGACCTCATTTTTTCTACTCTTTCCTCTGCTGACTTCACCCCAACTACCCCGGCCTCTCTTCCCTGAACTGCCAGGCCCACTCGAGCCTTGGACCTCACCCATCCCTCTACCATAATAATCTTTTCTCAGACGGTCACGGACAGGTTCACTCTTGGACATTTAACATCTTCACTCAAGTGTCAGCTTTCAGGGGGCTTGTCCAGCACCGCAAACTGTTCCCTCTCCCACGGGACACTTCCTACCCCACTTCTTGGCATTCTTTTTCTCCTTTACACTTACCACCCCCTAACATATGATCCATCCCACTTACCTGGTTTAATAAAATGTCCACAGTGTCAGGGACTGTTACCCCCTTTTCCCTGCTGTATCCTGTGCAGACTGCCTGGTGCGTCGTCAGTGCCCAGGGAATGTACCAGATGCCTGCTAGCCCGGATCCCGCAGCTCCGCAGTGCGGAACTGCCGGCGGTGCCTGCAACAAGGCCCGCTCAGAGCAGCATCAGCGATGACCCAAGGAAGCCCGTGTGAACGCATTCCAGGCCTCCCGGCCTTAGGGTTAGGATGCTGAGGTGGAAGTCTATGCCCTTAGCCCTGAGAGTGCATGGCAGGCCCTGGGAGCCTGGCAGAGATGCAGCATCGCAGGCCCCACCCCAGATCTTCTGACATCAGAATCTATGCTTATCAGCCCTGGGGAGCCCCGTGCATGTTACTGGTGAAGAGGCCGTCCCTCCTCCAGCTCCCAGAGTTTGCCCACGGCATCACCCTCCCTGCCCGCGGTGGAAACAGGCTTGGGAACCGTCCTGCCGGGCCGCCTTTCCTTCCCTTGGTCCCATCGCCACTTCCCGACCAGAGTTTCTTCAGCTTCCGTCAGACCACGGCCCTGAACCCTTGTCTCAGGATTGGCTTCTGATGAAACCCAGACTAAGATAATGTGTTTGCTGTGTGAACAGATAAAGAAAATCCATAAAATTGCTAGAGTAGGTGGTGACAGTGCACGTGAGGAATTTCTACCTGGAGTGGTTTTGCATGTTATGAGCAGTGACCGAACCAGGGCAGGGCTGCTTGTTCCCGCCTTTGGGAGATGAAATCACTTCCCGAGTTGGCCTGTGACTGAGGGGATGGTCCCCAGGGAGCAAGTCTTTTCATGCTCCTAGAGCACATCATGTTCTTTGGTTTGTTGTGGAAGTGACTGTTTTCTCTGCTCTTAGTAGTCATAAATGATTTAAGGATTTTCTATTCCATCAGACTTGCAAAAAAGGTGATACAGTTTCCAAGTTAAGTCCTCCTGTCGGGCAGGCCCCAACCTTCAGGCTGGGGGTTGTAGGGTTGAGGGGTTATAGGTTCAAACAAGGAGTAAGTGTTAACATTGCCCTATGGATGTCTTCCTAAGCCTCAAATGTCAGGCTCTGGGCGATGGCGTAAGATCCTGTCCCTAAAAGAAGTCAGAGCCTTGGTTTTACTCTTCACAATTCTCTGAACAGCTGCCTCAGAGAGAATTACCTGGTGGCTGACCTCCCCCTTCTGGGGGCCACGCCCACCAGGTTTAGTTTACAGACTGCCCCACCCCTAGGTGGCGCTCTGGAGCTTTCCCCTTTTCCCTCCCAGCCCCACGGGGCCTGGAATGGTCCTGACCAGTGTGAGGTGTGGCTTGACCAGGATGGGGACATCTCACCTCCTTCGTTTCTCCTTCCACAACGTCGTTAATGTTTATAATTTATCTTTCACCTGTAGTGAAAACAGCATCTCTCTGTTTCTCACGATCTTTTGGTTTATGTTACAATTCCAGTCCTTAAACAAAGAAACTAAAGGAACAACTTTACATTCTCTGTCCACACAAAGGAACAGAGACTTTGAACTGAACTGACACAAACTAACTGGAAAATATCTCCACTTTCTCTCCGTCTCAGCTCTTCCAGTTAATTTAGAGGGCTGTCCATCCGAGACCACTTCTTGGCCCTCCTTTCAGATTCTGGGGGTGATGGGCTGGTGGGTACAACTTTAAAGAGAAGAGCATCCTTTGGGTGGCGTGCGTCCACTGGCCAGGAGCAGTCACTGAGCGCTGGGGCCGGGGGACAGGCTGCCCAGAGCACTGTTCTCAATACTCCTTTAAATCCTCAGAATCACCTTGTCAGGTAGGTGCTCTTTTTAGCCCCATTTTATGGATGAAGAAACTAAACCCACAGGTTGGGAGAGGTGAACTAGTTACAGAGGCCACCCAGTGGGTGAGGGCGGGGCCACTGGGTTCGAAGGCCTGTCCCCCTTTAGGGGCAGGTGTCCACCCCTCTGCTGGACCACCCGGCCTCCTCACCCTTTTCCTGTGGGTTCTGCTGCCCCAGCCCCATGTGGGAGCTGCGACGGCTGTGAAGGTCATCATGTGAAGTGGCCACTGCTGCTGCGTGCTCTGAAAATGTAGACCCCTGCAGCTAGCCGGGAAGCGTGGAACTTAGTACCTTTGGAACCTGGCTTTTGTTCCTATTTGACTTCTGAAGCTTCTTCTGTCTGTGGTCCTCTCTCTCTCCAAAATAATTCTTAAGGACTCAGGAATTTTACTGTTAATTAAAAATTACCAGTTGCCACATCCCGTTGTCCACAGCTGACCCTCAAACTGGAACGCTGGCGACGATGATTTTGAAAAGGCTTTCCTCGTGCTCTGCTCTCTCAGGATGGCCCCCTAATCCTGTGAAGGCTCTGACGTCCTTCCTGTTTTCACACCTTGTTTCCCTTCCCTTTCTACACACCTTCGCGATGGATCCATCACTGCTGTCTCGTTTATTTTTTTCTATTAAAATAATTGTGAGGCTGTTCGTCCTTTCCTGAGAGTATGCTCTCAGCGTCGACTTCCTCTTCCGATCATCCGGTGTTTGTTTCTTCTGCCCCCTCTGTCTCACCCACGCCCCGTCCCTGCCGCCCACAGCAGCACCTGCCTGGCCCTTGGATGTGCTCAGCCCTGGGGCCTCCCCTGGGAGGCTCTCCCGGCTCCGTGCCGCCTGCGTCGGCTCCTCCGCTCACTGTGTCCATCTGGGATCCTCATCCCTGGCGTTGCCAGATTCCCACTGCTGCTTGCAGGGAAATAATTTATCTATTTCCTGCTTCTATAACTGATTTTAGCTGTCAGGAGAGCATCTCAAGTGTACTTTTGAATTCCTAGAATTTCAGGTTTCTTTTCTTTCCTTTTTGATTTTATCTCTTTTTAAAATATAATGCCGAAAACATTTTTAATTGAGAAAAATGAGAGCATCTACTTTATCTCAGTATAGGTTGATTCTGGAACAGTTTCAGACAGTTACTCTAAGAAGAGGGCAGTTTTCCTTTGGTGTGTCTCTAGCGCCTAGCTGCAGCCGCTTGGCAATGGCAAAGCACTGATAACCACTTTTGTAGAACACTCTCTACTGCACACCCAAGCTGTCTTAAGCACACCCGGGAAAGGCGATTCCCCTAAAATAAACTTGGTGTGATGTGTCTCCACATTCAGGTAAGTATAAATGAACAGTAAACCTCCTGATGGGCCATCATATTTGATAAGTAATTCTATTAAAGATGAACTTTCATGGCTCCTTTGCAAACTGGCGGGTGAGAGTGGAGATCTGGGGCCGAAGAAGTCTTGTGAAGGGCAGCGCGTTCCCTAGATGGTGCTTCGGGCAGGAAAGGCACTTACCTGCTGGGGGGTGCGATGTGGGCCTCTGGTCCTGATTACTTCTTTTTTTTTGTTTATTGAAGGACAGTTGATTTACAGTGCTGTGCCAGTCTCTGCTGTACAGCAGAGTGACTCGGTTATACACAGATAGACATTCTTTTTTTTATATTCTTTCCCGCTGATTACTTCTTAAGGGAACTGCCTCTTCCTCCCACCATATCCAGTGCCCTCTCTGTCACCCCGCCAGCTGTGCTGTCGCGTGACTCGGAAGCAAGTGCAGTAGATTTGTGCAGCCACGCGTCTCACACAAGGGTCACCTGGGCAGTGAAATGAATTCTGAGTGTTTCACTCCTCACCTGGAAAGAATTGTTTCCAACCATGAGGGGGCGGATTCTTTTCAAGTCTGTTTATGGAGCGTGTATGATTCTTTGGTAATTGTGAGGTAAAAGCTTTAATCCACACGTTCCACGCATACTTACTGGAGGCCTGCTCCAGGCAGCCTAGGCTCGCCGCCAGGTGCGGGGGATTGTGTGCCGGGTGTAACGGGAGCCCGAGGGGGCCCTGGGCCTCAGGAGGGGGCCTGTAGGGGTTGAGGGGGGCTCAGGGAGCCGGAAGATGACCTCAAAACCGAGGTCCTACAGATGTTGTGACTTCTGTATCTGAAGGGGCTTTTGGAGGAGAGGAGGAGTTGTCATCAGCAGGATTCAGACTCCTTTGATGTGATCCTCAGCAGGAGACACATTCCACCTGTAACCCAGCGAACACATACGCGCCAACAACTCCAGTAAACATTTTGCCGTCTGATCCCTGCCCTTCCTCCTCGTGATGGGCTCTAATGCTGAGAGGCGTCAGAGTATAGAGGTTGAGGGCCTGGACTCTGAAGTTAGATGGCTCGGGACCAACTCCCAGCTGTACCCTCAGCAGCCTTGGGTTTAGGGCAACTTCATGAACACCTTTGTGCTTTACTTTTCTCAATTGTAAAGTGTGGATCATAATGGTAGCTGCTTCCCAGGGTTGCTTGGAAGCTCAAGTGAGCTGATAGGTACAAAGCACTTTAGAACCCCTCCTGGCACAAAGAATGCGCTATGTAAATGCTAGCTGTTGTAGTCATTATTATTGTTCGGTAATTCCATTTTCAAAAAAAATGTTGAGTCCCACCAAATCAGTTTTACATCTTTAATGGGTTGCAACACCCAATTTGAAAAATGCTGTTTAGGTTGTAGAAATCCTCTAGGTTTGCAGAGGTGTGGGGGGAGGAGCCTGGAGGCATTTGAGAAGCAGGGTGGCTCATCGTGAAGGACTCATGACTCAGTTAGGACCTTATCCTGAGGACACTGGGAAGCCTTTCGAGAGAATGGCTTGATAAAATTTACATATTTTTAGAAAATTATAATTTTTAATTTTAAAAATTAAAAGGGCTGAACCAGAGAGAACGCAGGAACTCTGTTAGGTCTCTGTTGTAAAAATCATGGCCAGAAATGGTGGTGGCCGAGGGGACAGAGATACAATATACATTTCTCAGGAGGAATGTAGGGGACTTGATTGTTTGGTTAGATATAAAAAACAAGAGAGAAAGAACAGTAAGAAATAATTCCGTGTTCTGGCCCGATCTGCTGGGTGGATTGTCACGTGCAGACAGGAAAACCCCGGAGGAGGATTGTATTTGTATACTTGGAGGAGAGTGACATGTTGAACCTGGTGTTTACTTGTCTGCAGGTAAAAGTGGGGGCGACAGAGGCAGAGGAGGGGGAGGCCTGGCGAAGTGGAGATTTGGGAGCTGAAGACAGAGAAGGTGACTCTGAGCCAGGGGCAGTGTCAGTGGAGGGGCTGCCCGGGAGTTGTGTGCAGGGGCAGAGGCCAGAGCTCTGAGGACCCTTCAGATGCCCAGGGGCTCAGCGTGGGGACTCAGTTGGCAGGAGGAGATGCTGGTGACCCAGGAGAGGCCGCTGCAGAGAGAGGAGGGAAACCAGAAAAGTGTGGTCGTCAAAGCCAGGGCAAGAGTACGTTTCTTTTTTTTTTAATTATTTTATTTTATTATTAAAGTATAGTTACTGTATAGTATTATATGTTACAGGATGTCAACATAGTGATTCACAATTTTTAAAGGTTCTACTCCATTTATAGCTATTACTCAATATAAACTATTGGCTATATTCCCCGTGTCGTACAGTATATCCTTGTATCCTATCTTACCCCCAATAGTTTATACCTCTTACTCCCCTATCCCTAATTGCCTCTCCCCGCTTCCCTCTCCCTACTGGTAACCACTAGTTTGTTCTCTATGTCTGTGAGTCTGCTTCTTTAAAGAATGAAATTTTGCCATTCGCAGCAACGTGGATGGACTTGGAGGGCGTTATTTTGCTAAGTGAAATAAATCAGACGGAGAAAGACAAATACTGTGTGATATCACTTATATGTGGAATCTAAAACTACAACAGACTACGAGTGCATTTCTTACTCGTTAGAAGGATGTGCTCCCACCAAGGAGTCACGAGTGCTCATGGCCTCGGCTGCATGGGAGCTGCTGACGTCAGGAGGTGTCCCTGGACCCGTGTTGAATGGTGACCATTGTTTCGTGCTATACTTTAGTGTCTCTGTGTGATGCCAGTACTGACAGTCTCCTGACGCTAATTCTTGTTCCAAGTTAAGGATATTATATATCAACTCCTGTTTCAAGAAGCAAAGCTCTTTTTTTTTTTTTCCCCAACACTCTCTACACAAGCACAGAAACATGTGCCAGATTTCCCTTTTTTTGAGCAATATTGATGTTTTAAGTGGCATGTTAATCCCAACTGCAGATTTTCACAAAGGTTTGTAGAAATTAGGATTCGAGGAATTAATTTTTTTTTCAGTAAGTTATTACCAAAATATAACTTGGAAGAAAGATGAATAAAATGATGAAATGGTTTTGTTGACTGTGGGATCGCTCTTTCCTTCGAGGTGGGAGAATTTATCGTCTCCCATCTCTGTCCTGTTCTCTCCTGTTGGCAGTTGTGGGGTTGCTGTGCACGTGACCCGAGCGGGTGGACCCTGATGACTCAGATGCTATGTGACAATAGGACCCTCCTCCACTTTTCTCTCAAACCAAGAAAAATCCTGAGGTCAGATAAATTGCTTGCTTCATCAAAGAACCAGCTTTAAAATTACCTTGTGTGAAAGATTTTTTTTTTTTTAATATTGTGACATTTAACCATTATGATACATACTCAGGAGTCCTCACTTTCAGACTCTATCCCAGGACCTATTTTCCCAAGATTCATAAGTGCTTCCATTCCCGTGGCTTCAAAAAAAAAAAAAAAATTTTTTTTTAATAAACTGTGATTTGCAGATATCTTTGTTTTTCAAGGCAACACTGCTCATGTTTTATGTTCCATCCAAGGGGATATGAAGTTTTGGCTATGTTCAAGCTCTTAATGGGTTTATATACTGTTGTATTGGTATATCGAGCATGCCCGTGATTTTCGTTTATTGCCCTTTCCTGAAGGGTTCCTGGCTGTGCTCTGCTTATATGCATCGTTTTTAAAAACCTTTTTATTATTTTTATATGCATTTTTGCTATCATGAATCATTCTGTGTATTCTGTACTTTATAACCATTGCTGCATTCAAAAACATTGCAACTAGATTTCTTTCTGGAAATATATTTCCCAGGAAAGTGTAGAATTATATGAATTTCCTGCTGTGACACAATTTTGACTTCTTTTATATTTTCAGTAATAAGGTATTATAAACTAAGTAATTATTAAAAAGCAGAAAATGTAACTAGTTAGCTCTTGTTTGGTCATAGTTAGAAACCATTACAAAGCTTTAGAAGGTTATTACTAAGATTTTAGATCTGTCTTCTCAACTTCAATGAACAAATAGAAAAAAAATTATATAACATTTTCCCTATGGAACTCTTTTCTTGAAAGGTCCCATACTTAAATATAGTTTTATCCATATGGGTCTTATTATCTTTACTGTCAAAGTTTTATGCTTTTTCTCTTAGAGTAGACCCCCGTCTAGCCTGGCAAAACTCCTTTGAACATTATTTTTCTTGTGAGATGGGAGTTATATAATTCACTAAAGCAGGATTTTCATACTGTTTCCAGATACTCTGGTCAGCAATAGAACAGGATATTTTCTTCTAGAAGTATCTTCCACTGTCCTGAATACATGCAGCTGAGCTGCAGCTGTCTGATTAGAGAGAAACACCATTAACAGCCAAATAATAAAAAGTGCGTGAAGGTGTCTCTGCTCCCCCACTGGAGAAATGCCCACATAGCATCAAAAACAATGAGGGGAAATGAAATCACTTCTGACTCACGGAGTGTGGTTTGCTTCTTGTTTTCTACTGAGAAGTCTTTGTCAGCTCGAATGGCGGTATTGTCCTGAATGGAGGAGGCTCCCTTTGGTGGGTTTTTTGGTTCTCATTTAGTTCTGCTCTTTCCCTCTTGGAAGGCTGTTGGCCCCATCCTGCTGTCCCTTGGCCACCATGGACTGACCGTGAGGGTGACATCTTGAGGAGAAAGTTAGTTGCTGGGAACTGTAGGACTGAACCTGTTGAGGTATTGATGTGAAGATGGGATCCTTTCCAAAGATGTTGCAGAGAATATAGTCTCCTTTCCTTTATTTGGGAATTTGAATATCTGAAAGGAAACACTCCTTCTTGCCTTCTTATCTCCGTGCTTTTATCTGTGGGAAATTGTTTTGGTTGTAGCACAATAACTGTGGTTAAAAGAAGACACGGCTTATTTTTCTCTAATTTAAAAGAGGTCTGAAGATTGACCATCCAAGCCTTGTATGGTGGCCCCAGAGCATCAGCAATGTCACTACCTCCTTTTTACTCAGCCAGCCTTAATATGTATTTCTTTATTTTTTTAATTGTGGTAAAGTACATATAACATTTACCATCTTATCCGTTTGAAAAAAAAAAACTTTTTACATTGAGGTATAGTTAATTTACAATGGTGTGTTAGTTTCAAGTGTACAGCAAAGTGATTCTGATATATATGTATATATTCTTTTTCAGATTTTTTCCGTTATAGGTTATTATAATATACTGAGCATAGTTCCCTGTGCTATACAGTAGGTCCTTGTTGTTTACCTATTTTATATATAGGAGTGGGTATATGTTAATCCCAACTTCTTAATATGTCTTCCCCCTCCTCATCCCCTTTGGTCACCACAAGTTTGTTTTCTGTGTCTGTGAGTCTATTTCTGTTTTGTAAATGAGTTCATTTGTATCATTTTTTTAGATTCCACATAAAAATGATCTCATATGATATTTGTCTTTGTCTGACTTACTTCACTTAGTATGATGCTCTGTAGGTCCATCCATGTTGCTGCAAATGGCAGTATTTCATTCTTTTCTATGGCTGAGTAACATTCCATTGTGTGTGTGTGTATACATACACAAATATATGTGTGTGTGTATATATGTGTATATATATATATCTATATATATATTATATACCACATCTTTATCCATTCTTCTGTCCTTGGACATTTAGGTTGCTTCCATGTCTTGGCTCCATTGCAACAATTTTCACATTGCAGTGTAACCATCACCACAATCCATCCCCAGCACTCCTTTCATCTTGTAAGATGGAAACTCTGTCCCCTTTAAACAGTAACTTCCCATTCTCCATCCCTCACCCCTAGCAACCACCATTCTAACTTTCTGTCTTTCTGAGTTTGACTACTCAAGGTATTTCATATAAGTGGAATCACGCAGTATTTATCTTTTTTCGACTGGCTTATTTCACTTAGCATAATGTCCTCAAGTTTTAAACATGTTGTAACATGTGTCAATATCTCCTTCCTTTTCAAGGCTGAGTCATATTCCATTGTATGTATCGACCACATGTTCTTCATCCATTCATCCATCCACAGACACTTAGTTTGCATCTGCCTTTTGGCTGTTGTGAAGGATGCTGCTATGAACACGAGTGTCTTAACGTGTATTTGTGTCCTCACTGTCACTTCCTGGTGACAACTCTGAGCATCTTGTCAGAATCCTAAGCAGGAAGAAGCAGGAAGGGGAAGAGGCAGCTGCTAGTGGAGGGAGCCCCCTTTGTAAGGGTCTTCCCGGAAGTGCCGCCATCCACCTCGATGAGCCAGAAACGGAGACTCACGATGATAATGAAATAGTTAATATATATGGAGTGCTGGTATGTGCCAACACCGGGAATGTATCGTCCATTTAATTCTCAAAATAAATCCGTGAGGGTGGTCGCATTTCATCCAAGAGGTTTACTGCGTTGTCCAAGGGTAGTGCGTCACATAGCTAGTAAGACGCAAAGCTGAGATTTTAACCCAGGAATCTGGCTCCAATGTTAAGCTCTGAACTACTATCTTCTGTTCCTGTTTTCAGAGGAGCTGGGGAAAATAGTTTTATCTCAGCTAGGCGTATGTCCTCTCCCTACAAAATCAGGGCTCCGCTTCGATGGAGGAGGAGGAGAATGGATATGGGTAGGCAACTAGCAGAGTCTGCCCTGGAGCGCCTGCCCCTGGGAGCTGCCTCTCCATCTCACGGTTTCTGAAGCCCGGTGGCCTCTGGCCTCTGAAATTGCGACTGCTCCGTAGCACTGGGTTGCTGGCCACCGTCACGCTGCCGTGCCAGCCAAGCCCCACCACCACCGGCCAGATCATTTTGGCTTAACCCAAAAGACGGGGAGTAGACCACAAATCCTGGAATACCTGATTATATCTACCACTTGAAGTGGTCATGATCTCCCCAACATAGGTAGCCGAGAGGAGCTGGCTGGAAACACAGGAGGAGGGGCTGAATATACAGATATTTTTGTTAGAAAATTGTTTCTGTTGTTTACTGAGTAATGATTTCTGCCAGCAGTGCGTTACCTGTTTAAAAACATTGTATTTAATCTTTGCTACTACTACTTTTTATAGTTAGTATTTTTATTATTATTTAATAGTGCCAATTGCCACACATCAGATAACCCATGTCTTTTTTTTTTTTTTTACAAATTTATTTATTTATTTATTTGGCTGCGCTGGGTCTTCATTGCTGTGCGCAGGCTTTCTCTAGTTGCGGTGAACAGGGGCTACTCTTTGTTGCGGAGCATGGGCTCTAGACGCGTGGGCTTCAGTAGTTGTGGTGCGTGGGCTTCAGCAGTTGTGACTTGCGGGCTCTAGAGCGCAGGCTCAGTAGTTGTGGCGCACGGGCTTAGTTGCTGTGAGCCATGTGTGATCTTCCCAGACCAGGGCTCGAACCCGTGTCCCCTGCATTGGCAGGCAGATTCTTAACCACTGCGCCACCAGGGAAGTCCAACCCATGTCTTTCTGATTTTGGAGTACAAGTTCTCAGTCAGTGTTCTAATGTTGATTGTACAACTTTGGTGCCTTTTTAACCCACTGATTTGTATGGATATATTCCCCCAATATTCCAGCTAGATCTTGTCTTCTGGGACTTAGATGGTCATTAGCATTCAACCTTAACCATCTCTGTAGAAAGAGCTTTCCTTCTTTAGTGTGGAGGAAGTAGTCCTGAAATAAATGATTGGTTAAGACCAATCACCTTCTACTATCCTTTGAATCCTCTTCTTCTTTGTAAATAATAAGGCTATCACATTGAACTTAGGTGTTTGTCTTAAACCCTAGCCCAATAGTTCTCAACCCCCAGGAATTTGCCCCACAGGGGACTTTGGCTGTGTCTGGTGACTTATATGGTTGTCACAAGTGGGGAGGAAGTGTGCCGGCATGTGGTGGCTGGAGGCCAGAGATGCTACTTAACAGCCTACGATGCACAAGGACCCCCTCACCCCACACACACAGGATTATCTGGCCTGAAATCTCGACAATGCCAAGGTCAAGGAACCCTGCCCAAGCTCAACTGCTGTCCAAGATGCAACTGAGTTGTTGACCTTCAGATAAGTTTCCCTGGATGCTTTGGTGTTTTGTGTCCGATTGTCTCTGGTCCATCTATCAGCAATACGTCTCAGCTGTCATTGTGTGTGGAGGACCCCTGCTTAAGAGTTAAAATTACATCAACCGCTTTCGAGTATTTTACAGTCTAGTTGATGTTACGCCATTTAAGAAGCTTACGTGGTGACCTTTCTTACAGTTTATTTTGAATGTGATTTCAGTGCAATAAAGATTTTGCTTTACTTTTAACATATAAATGAACATGAAGAACCTAAGGGGCATTCGAAGGGGTTGAGGTCAGTCTAAGAGGGAGAAGGGTATTCTGCAGTGGAAAGAACTTGGGGTTTAGAGTTTGAAGCCTTCTTTTCCCACCCCAGCTCCACCATCTCTGGCATTTAACCCATCAGCCTCAGTTTCCTGATCTCCACTTTCTTCACATTTCGTTTTAAGAACGAAATGAAAGACTGTGTATTGAAAGCTTTTTGAAATTTTAAGGTGCTGCATATCTGTCAGCTCCTGTTGTTTAAGTTCTTTTCTCATGGGCTTTTCTCCCCTTAGATTAATTATTCCTGTGTTAGTTCCTAGATAAATATTCTGAGTGCCTTTGCTAAAAAAAAGATGTATAGTTTATTTCTATCCAGAAATATGTGTGTATACATATATATGTGTGTGTGTATGTGTGTGTGTGTGTGTGTGTGTATTGCCCTCAATGAAATGAGGTTTACTAATATACCACGATTATACTAGTTTAGACCAGACAGGTCGAACTTCAGCCCAGGAAAAGCAACAGAATGATATCCTGTAACAGCTGCTGTAACTGGGGAGACTTGGGGATTTAAACTGACTGTGAGTGGTGTTGGCTCCGGTTCCAGGAGGGTTTGTTGGACAAACATGCGTGTTCTGACAGAGCCCCACTTACGCCTTGTGTTTGCCAGAGAGTCATGGAGCCTCAGACCACACAACAGGCAGTGCAGCCGTGACAGTTCTTAGGAGTTGGAAGTGAGTTGGGATGAGAGGAGTTCCAGGGCAGTGCACAAATCTGCAAGTTCTGTATTGGAACGCTTGTTGAACTCTTTAGCCAAATAAGGGAAAATGTGGTGGTTGGCCATTTGTCAGATTTCATGTCCCCTTCCCAGGAGGGGCGTGCTGATTGGAGGGGAGACCCTAAACCTGTCTCTTCCTCCTGAGCCCCTGACATTCGATCCCTGAACCCATCCCAAGATTGTGGATCGCAGTTACCAGCTGGGTTCTTACCCATGGGTGAGTCATAAACAATACTCAGTGCTGTGCGTCCTGGTGGAGTGAAGCCCCAGCACAGAAGAATAAAGAAAAGAGCCATTGCCAGTTTTTGGTGTCACACGGTCATCTTCTGTATGTGTTAGACTTGCCAGGACCCAGGTGCGCTGTAAGAACACCGATTTTAACCAAGTCTGTGGCCTTAGGTGCTTTGTTCTTTAAGAGGGTGATGTGAGTCGGGTAGACAGTGGGTGTGGGCGCGAGGCCTGAGGAGCCACAGCCCCGGGGCGGCATTGCTTGTTTTTCTTGGTCTAAGAATTAGGTGTGTCCTCCAGCTCTTGGTAATTTGCCTGCACAGCCCTGTGGGCCTTAAAAAAATGTGTCAGCTCCTTAATGTTAAATCTGAATATGCAAATCAACTGAAAGATAAAAAATGAAAAGCTCTGACTCCTAATTTACTCTGCAGAGAGTATGCTCAGAAATGTGAATCATCAGAAATTGTTTCCTATCATCGACAGAAAAAAGTGCTGACTGACACCTTAACTTTACAGATAATGAGATCTTTGGGGAAGTTTTAATCTTTCATAGTTTCCCGGAGTTGTTTCCTTCCTCTCCTCCCCCAAACGCCAGTGACCACGTTATCTATCTGTCTTTACCACTTTCATTTGCTCATAAACATAAGGATAAGAATGTATTGGAGGGTGTTTTGGCTGTACCTGAAATTAGGTATGTCGTATCAATAGTCAAAACATAGAATTTGAATCACAATACATAATTCACTGAGGGTGAGTATTTCTGAATCAAAAAAGATACCCTTAAGCTGTGCGTGTGTTTGCATTACTTTCTCAGCATTTATAACCTGGATGCCAGTTTGAGCATCAGATAGGCAGATGGTAACAGAAATTATTAGAATTATCTTTGTTACTAAATACTCCTGACTTTGTCCTAATAGAAAAAAAAAAAAAGGTATGTTGTAAAGTATCATTCCATCTTTTACTTTTTCTTCTTTCAAGTGCCCTTTTACATAGATGTGTTTTTTGACTTAGGTCTCAACATTTCTTCTAGGAACTGCCTTTGGGGCAGTAGCACTTATTAAATTGTTCTGATGCTTTAGGAAAAGGAAAACCATGGTAACCAGATATAGGGTGTGATTATTTGCCTCTAACGTGGCAAAGTGTTGGGTTTAACAAAAGAAGCTTAATACAAATGTTCCAATTGACCCTTCTCATCACTCAGGCTGCTTAGAGCTCAATCAATCTCTCATTATTATCAGAGTTATTCTAGCAAAGGCAGCAGTGATAGTATTTTTCATAATCACTCCTTGAGCCAAATGTAATTTGCAATTTGTAGTATTGTATTATGAAACAATAATGCATTAAAATGAACAGTGTAAGAATTAGGAGTATAGTGGTAGAGAAAGGATCCAGAGAAGTAGTTGTGGGACACACTCTCTCAAAATCATTTAAAGTGGACATGGCTGATTTCAATGCCAAATTAAGCATTTAGAAAAATCAGACTTGTGTCTTGTTTTTACTATATTTAATTGTGTGTGTGTGTATATATATATATTTTTTTAATCTTACATGTAATAATATATATATTATTTATTATAAAGTCAATGTAGTAGCTGGGGGAAACAAAAAACATTACTTAGCATATTATTTGCCTTTGCATGTTTGGTGTTTTGGGTTAGCGTAGTTTGATTACCTGTGTGGGTATGTTTTGAAAAAAAATGAGGTATATCAAGCCTTATAAAAATCCTGTATGGCACAGTCATTACTGATTGACCCCTTTTTACAAAGAGGAATTTATTTACTACAGAAAGTATGTAGTGTGGTCCATAGACTAGCTGATGTCAGGGAAGCTTTAATATCATAATTAAGATATACTTTCACCCATCTTCTGTCATTTGACTTGAATGCTCTAAGTATAGATTATAAATATTATTTCACAGTTATTTATGTATTCATCTTGTGTTTTGAAGGATTACTGTGCTTGCTTGTTTTTTTTTTTTTCCTTAAGCCTTTATATCTGGATCCCGTGCTTTTTGGTGTGTGTGTGTGTGTGTATGTGTGTGTGTGTTTGGTTTGGTTTTTAAGATCTTTGGAGTTTATGATGATTCTTATAAAGTCAAAATTGATAATGTGCTGGGTTCAGTTTCTTAACTGCTTTACTATTTCCTTGTCCATATCCGTCCTGGACTCCTGCAGTGTCGGGTTACTAGGCATATCTGTGCATCCTTGATTCGATAACACAGGCTACGCAGGGGAAGAATGCACTTCTAAGGGCATTTAATGGGGGTCCTGAGAAGGATATGTTGTCCATTAAGGGAACATCACATGTCTGAAGGCTGTTCTAGCTTGGTTAAGTAGAAGCTATATTTTCTTTAAAAAAAAAAAAAAAAAACTCACTTATTTTTTTCCTGGATGCCAAGCAACACAAATTTAGTTTATTAAATCTAATCAGACTAGCACTGATGAAAACCGTACACAATCAAATAATGATTCTCAAGTTTGCAGATTTCCTTTTAAAGAGAACCCCTGCTACACTGTGCTGACTTAAAACTGCATCCCATTTGACAAAAGCACTATCAAGTTGTCATGCACTCTTTGCGAGGCTGCTTCTCATCATGGTTGATTACCAAGATGTTTTTTGCCTAAATGGGAGCTTTCTGCTTTTCCTAATCAGCCCTCTTTTCCCTGATTGATCCAGCATTGCCACAAGCCACTGCTGAGCAAATCGGTACACAATCATGGTAGCAATTTCTTTAAATGTCACTAAAATATGGAAGATCCTGTATGGGAAGGACACATTAGAAAGGACTTTTTTCCCCTCATTTATAAAATGGAGGCTGAGACACACACACACAAAAAAGGTAGGGCCAGAAACCACGAGCACATCATCATACAAGAGAAATGCACGCAGTGACTTCTTGCTGTTTTACCCTCTGATTGGGTTTGGGCGATTTGACACGCTTCTGCTGTTGCCTGGCATGATTTGCATATATTACGCAGACAGCATTGACTTCTGGAGTGTCATTGCACTTAGAAATATTGGCAATGTCCTAAAAATGGTTATGTGGCAGTTTGTGTGATCCTCTCCAATGATTAGAATCAGTTCTTGACCTTGCGTCTGAACTCCTGGCCTTCATAGAAAAGTTCATGCAGGAACGATGTCCCTTGGACCTCCTTGCTGCCAGCAATACAAGATTTATCTCACTGATTTCACCCAAGATGTTTTAACCAGATGCTCTCAGTATAAAAGCATAGAGTGACTGGCTGATTTGGAGGTGGCTGGGTGTGGTAATAAAGAGAGTCTTGGGCCCGAATTCTGGTTTTGCTGCTTACTTGCTAGATGACCTGTTAAATCACTAAATTGCCCTGTACTTCCTGAGGTTTCCCCTAAAGAACACATACCTAATATGCCGGTTATTGGAATCAATGAGATCAAGTATACATAAATAAGAATTCAATATATTCTAGTTAAGTGTTGTTAAGTGAGCAAAAGAGCCTTCAACAGGTGCTCAGTTCTACGTCTCACTTAGGAGTGAACTTCATGGGTCTGGGAATTTCATTTTCTCTAGGAGTGTCCAAGTTCAGACCCACCAAGGTCTCTTTTTTTTTTTTTTAATAAATTTGTTTATTTATTTTTGGCTGCATTGGGTCTTTGTTGCCGCGAACAGCGGCTACTCTTCGTTGCGGTGTGCGGGCTTCTCATTGTGGTGGCTTCTCTTGTTGTGGAGCACAAGAAGACCAAGAAGTTCTTCTAGAGGTGGCAGACATTCCTCTTTGAACATGTGTATGGGGTAGTCAGAAGGCAGTTCATGAAACTGATTCTTTGCTGGGAATGGGTTTGCTTCCTGGACATACTATTAGCACAATGTTTTTTCAGCTATGCTGTTCCTTGGAAAATGACCCATTTGAAATTCATCTGTGGCTTTTAAAAGATAATAAAATAAGTGTAATTGATGTCCTCCAAGTTTCTAAGCATCTTGCTATTAAATGGTTGTCTTCATAGGTTGATTACTGATTTCAGCTGTGAAATTGACTTTGTGAGTACATGTATAGCTGAAATTTTTCAATGACCTCCCCCTGTCCCCCTTTCAGAAAGAATTAAGCGACTATAAATTAAGATGAGCACTAGAATAGATTGGCAATTAGAGTGATGAGGATATAGCTAATTCCTTTTTCTTTTTATACTCTACAATGGTTGGTATATTTTTTTCACTTACAGTCTTTATTTCATTCTGTCAAAAAATTATAGCTGAGGGATCCATTTTTACCCCAGTTAACAAGTAATGTGCTGTGCTTTTATAGTATGCCTTAAAGAAATCACATAATTTATTAACTGAAGCAGGCATTAAGGGAAATGTCCAAATGCTAACCTATAAACATTTTATCTATGGTTTGTTCAGTTTTTCAGACATTAATCTTGAAACTGTAGTTTTTAAAAGGAAAATATAACAGTTTGATAATAAATTTACAAATAATAAAATAGTATATTCTGGTGATTATGAGGCAGCCGAGGAAACTAATATTTTGACATCAAATACAATGAGAAAAAAATTCAGTTCCTAAAATGAGTTGGGATTCATAGGGTTTTTTTTTTTTTCTTTTTAATCATGTGTATTTGAGATAAAAAACTGAAAGTTGGTAGACTGAGATAGAAAACTGAAACGTTCTTCACAAAATAGGACGAAGACCATTTAATAAAAGATTTTAACAATAGCTGATTAAATTCAGTGTTAGGTTTTGGGTTGAAAATATCGAAACTGCTTTAAAACATGGGAAAGTCAACCACCTCAATTTTTCCCCACATTATTAACTCAAAGGGCAGATTCTTCTTGGAAGATTAAACTGTACCTTTTGGTAAAGATAGATGATATATCTTGTATCATAGTGTTTCTCAAATATGGTACAGGGTTGAATGTATGTAATCTAGAATGTGAACCAGCAACACAAACAAAACAGGTCAATATGACAACGTATTGTTTGAAGGATATTTATGAACTGAAAAACTAAATGGTTAAATGATTTACCTGTAGGAATCTGTATTATAAGTAAAATGTCACATATAGCTGATTCACTTCATTGTATAGCAGAAACTAACACAACATTGTAAAGCAATTCTACTCCAATTAAAAAAAAATAAATGTCATGTATTAAGATTTGAACTTGACGCTTTTCTTGAAGTTAGAATTTAATACATTTTATATTTCCAGATGCCTCAATGTTGCAGAATTTTTATGATGGGATTCACATGGGCTTTAAATACCATCTACATGCTGATGACACTCAAATGAGTTTGTCTAGCCCTGTCCTTAGATGCTCAATAAATTTTTGTCAAATGTTGGCTCCTCCTGAGATGTATCAGTTGTTTATGTTTGCTCTTTCATTTATTAATTCATTCTATAAAGACAATCATTATGCTTAACTCTTAGGCATTATTGATATATTGACAAAAACAAAGAGAAAGTTTTTAGTTTTAATGCTTTGTATTTATTAGTTTTAAAAGCATAGTACATAGTTAATCCCCTGTGAGACATCATCAGTTTCGGGGCTTAAGTTCCCAGGGAGTTTTTCTTTTCTTTTCTTTTCTTTTCTTCTTTTTTGCCACTGAAATGATCTTCTAATTTCTAAATAACATTAAAATTTAAGGGTAGATTTGCTTTATGGAAGTTAATTTTACAGGCAGTTTTCAATACCATTTAATAATACACATAATTTTGAAGGAATAGTGGTGGTGAGACTTTAACTTTTTTCTATTTTAACATCTTGAGAATTCTTTCCCTTACTTATTTCCAACATAGTGTTACTTTGGTGAACCCATGAGATATTCCCATGTACACTTCCTGCATAGACCAGTATTTGACATCAGGTTTATATCAAAAAAGAAAGACATATGCTCCCAGCCACACCAGTAATTGAGATACTTTTTTCTCTTTTATATCAGCTTTGGACCAACTCTTTTACTCATCTCTTTTTCAATATGATTAATTGTCACCATAAGCCAGATTCCTACTTTGTGCTCAGAAAATGCTTGGTATACTTTATATATTTATGAATGCTTAGTTGAGTAACTGTCTATAAAAGATTTCTTTTTTGAAACATCTGGTGACCAAATCACTACAGATGAATATTATTTCAGGGGATGGAACACATGCCTTCCAGGCAACATGGTCTGGAGAAAAGTAGAAAAAAGTAGCAGAGCAGGAAAAAGAATGGATACCAAGTCTGAGGTTTCTAAGGTATTTTGGATGCCCGAAGGGAATAATATTAGTGTTTTTTTGGAGAGCCTCGAATTCAGTGCCCACGTGTGGAAATGTGTGTGCACTGTTTTTGAATGGCGTGTTTGTTCCTCATGTTTGTTTTTGATCAGATACAGATTTCCAAGTCAAAGATGCCACATTCGGCGATAGCTTTTCATCAGATTTAGGAACAGTATTTGTTGAGACTTCCTTAAAGCTTTCAGTTTAATAAGCCCAAAGTACGATCACAGTGTAAATTATCCTTTTTACTTTGAACCTTGCAAATGTGACCTTGTTTGTCAGTGTTTAAACTATGAGGAATGTTGCCAATAAAACGTGACTGTGAAAATAAAGAAGAATAGTTGTTTATGGAGAGATCATTAAAAAGATGATTGTGGATTATCATTCTGCAGTCCTAAGAGAACCCCACCCTGATGCAGATTTTTATCCTCCACGACCTGACGTACTCGGCACTCTGTTCTGTACATTTATGGATTGTGTGTTTAATGAGGATGAACTGCAAGGATTTTGTTGTTATTTTTGTGTTGCCTAAAGAAAAATGGGTATGGAGGCCATTTCCAAAAAGGGTTTTCTCTGGAAAGTTCTAATGAAAAAGGATTAAAGTAATCTGATTGAAAATATTAATACTGGGAAGGAGACACTGGGGCCTCATTTTGAGGATGCTCACAGTTCATTGAGTGCATAGGTCTTTATCCCAAAAGAACGACAACGCGTTTTGTATATATTGACAAGTTAGAATTTTTTGTTATCAACAGGTTTGGCAAACATCGAAAAGATGACAAGATTGAGAAAACGGGTAAAATAAAAATGCAGGACTCCCTTACATCAGAAGAGGAGAGAGTACGGATGAAGCAGGAGCAGGAAAGGTAGATTTCAGTTATTTGGTTGAACCTTATTAGAGGGAGGCTCTTTTGTTCCTTTCTACCCTTTCTTTTTTTTTTTTAATATAAAGAAATTGCATTTATTTTATTTTTGTTTTTTTCTGTGTCAATCCAGATACTGATGGTTGGATGAATACAGTGTAAAGAATGATTAAAAGAAAAAACCTTATATTTATTTGAGGCATTAATATGAATTTTATTGGTTTTAGTTAAGATCTTTGTATAGGAGATGGTAGGGCATATGAGATAAATAAATCAACTAATGATCAATAAATCAATGAATGATCACTTAAAATCACAAAAAATATGTAAAATTCTGTCTAATTCATCTATGAATATATAGTGTATTATAATAATTTTAAAGAAATGCTCATCTGGAAATAAAACTCTTTGAGTTTTTATATCTCATTTAAAGTATTTTGATTTCTAATAAGAATTGAGGAGGCTGTTGGTTTTTTACTATGTTGTTTTCCTATCAAATCTGACATCTATTTCTTTTTTCTCTTTCTATTTTGCTATCATATTTTGTGTGACATTTTTTACTTAAATTTTACTCCATCTCTTCCAGAAAGATTATTATCTATTGTTGAGTCATTTCATGGCGGGAACCCAAAGACCAATGAAATGAATGAGAAGTTACTTGAAGCAGACACTTGAAATCCATTTTATGATCAATTAGAATTTTTCTCATTATAACTCATGGGGGGATGAGAGAATCATCTCACCCTTGTATTATTAGAGTTTGCAGGCTTGGAGTGAGCTTCTCTGTAGCAGCTATTTCATTTCAAGCTGCCATAGCAAGAGCTACTATGCCTCTTTTACTTTTAATAATCTGGGGTATCAGGAGCATCAGAAGCCTTGATCAAGGTTATAAAGCTAAATATCATCCACAGCTTAGGATTGTAACCCAGCATCTCTCAGGCCAAGTCTGGTATTCTTACCATAATTCTAGAGTAGTGATACCTTTGATCTCATTCTTTTTTTTTAAATTTTATTTATTTATTTATTTTTGGCTGTGTTGGGTCTTCATTGCTGCATGCGGGCTCTCTATAGCTGCGGCGAGCAGGCGCTACGCTTTGCTGTGGTGCGCAGGCCTCTCACTGAGGTGGCCTCTCCCGTTGCAGAGCACGGGCTTCAGTAGTTGTGGCTCGTGGGCTCTAGAGCACAGGCTCAGCTGCCGTGGCGCACGGGGCTCAGCTGCTCCGTGGTATGTGGGACCTTCCTGGACCAGGGACTGAACCTGTGTCGCCTGCATTGGCAGGCAAATCCCCAACCACTGTGCCACCAGGGAAGTCCTGATCTCATTCTTAACAAGGAAAGTAAGAACTAGACAGGGTTTTCTTTAGAAGTGATTCATGTTTGGATATTTTTCATTCATCTTTCTCATACCCCTGAGTGTTGGGTTTTTTTTTTTTTTTTTTTTTGGGCTGGGATAGTTACTCTGATTCTCTGTTTTTAGCTTTGCAGATTATAAAATATATAAGTGGGGAAAATATGGACTTTTAATCTATGATGCAGGTTTGGGTCTATTCTTCTGGTTCTTCTCCAGTTTTTAAAAAAATCATTCCACCTTTCTTGCTTTCTCGACTCTCTCTAATCCTCACCAATTTGGGCATCCCCAAACTTATTAATAAACTCACTATTTTTAGACGACATGCAGTGTTCCTTAGTGTGCGGAATATGGCATTTATGTGCTTAGGAGTATAAACATCTATCTGAAAAGACTTTCTTATCCTTTAAGGAAGAGTATATACCAGGTAGTGTATGAACTCAGATTTATCCACAGGCAAATATGTGATTTAATTAGAGAACAATCTAAGAGGTAGAAAGAAACATTATACTTCTCCCTATCTTGATGCCGGCCAGAGGGGGCAATGTCATTAATCCAACACCATTTTTCATATTCTAAATATTCCTTTTTTTGCAGTTTAAGATGAACTGCTCTATTTCTTTTTTTTTTTTTAACATCTTTATTGGAGTATAATTGCTTTACAATGGTGTGTTAGTTTCTGCTTTATAACAAAGTGAATCAGTTATACATATACATATGTCCCCATATCTCTTCCCTCTTGTGTCTCCCTCCCTCCAACCCTCCCTATCCCACCCCTCTAGGTGGTCACAAAACACCGAGCTGATCTCCCTGTGCTATGCGGCTGCTTCCCACTAGCTATCTATTTTACGTTTGGTAGTGTATATATGTCCATGCCACTCTCTCTTTGTCCCAGCTTACCCTTCCCCCTCCCCGTATCCTCAAGTCCATTCTCTAGTAGGTCTGTGTCTTTATTCCCGTCTTGCCCCTAGGTTCTTCAGAACTTTTTTTTTTTTATTCCATATATGTGTGTGAGCATACGGTATTTGTTTTTCTCTTTCTGACTTACTTCACTCTGTATGACAGACTCTAGGTCCATCCACCTCACTACAAATAACTCAATTTCGTTTCTTTTTATGGCTGAGTAATATTCCATTGTATATATGTGCCACATCTTCTTTATCCATTCATCTGTTGATGGACACTTAGGTTGCTTCCATGTCCTGGCTATTGTAAATAGAGCTGCAATGAACATTGTGGTACATGACTCTTTTTGAATTATGGTTTTCTATGGGCATATGCCCAGTAGTGGGATTGCTGGGTCATATGGTAAATCTATTTTTAGTTTTTTAAGGAACCTCCATACTGTTCTCCATAGTGGCTGTATCAATTTACATTCCCACCAACAGTGCAAGAGGGTTCCCTTTTCTCCACACCCTCTCCAGCATTTATTGTTTGTAGATTTTTTGATGATGGCCATTTTGACTGGTGTGAGATGATATCTCATTGTAGTTTTGATTTGCATTTCTCTAATGATTAATGATGTTGAACATTCTTTCATGTGTTTGTTGGCAATCTGTATATCTTCTTTGGAGAAATGTCTATTTAGATCTTCTGCCCATTTTTGGATTGGGTTGTTTGTTTTTTTGATATTGAGCTGCATGAGCTGCTTGTAAATTTTGGAGATTAATCCTTTGTCAATTGCTTCATTTGCAAATACTTTCTCCCATTCTGAGGGTTGTCTTTTTGTCTTATTTATGGTTTCCTTTGCTGTGCAAAAGCTTCTAAGTTTCATTAGATCCCATTTGTTTATTTTTTTTTCCATTTCTCTAGGAGGTGGGTCAAAAAGGATCTTGCTGTGATTTATGTCATAGAGTGTTCTGCCTATGTTTTCCTCTAAGAGTTTGATGGTGTCTGGCCTTACATTTAGGTCTTTAATCCATTTTGAGTTTATTTTTGTGTATGGTGTTAGGGAGTGTTCTAATTTCATTGTTTTACATGTAGCTGTCCAGTTTTCCCAGCACCACTTATTGAAGAGGCTGTCTTTTCTCCATTGTATATTCTTGCCTCCTTTATCAAAGATAAGATGACCATATGTGCGTGGGTTTATCTCTGGGCTTTCTATCCTGTTCCATTGATCTATATTTCTGTTTCTGTGCCAGTACCATACTGTCTTGATTACTGTAGCTTTGTAGTATAGTCTGAAGTCAGGGAGCCTGAATCCTCCAGCTCCGTTTTTCTTTCTCAAAATTGCTTTGGCTCTTTGGGGTCTTTTGTGTTTCCATACAAATTGTGAAATATTTGTTCTAGTTCTGTGAAAAATGCCAGTGGTAGTTTGATAGGGATTGCATTGAATTTTTAGATTGCTTTGGGTAGTATAGTCATTTTCACAATGTTGATTCTTCCAATCCAAGAACATGATATATCTCTCCATCTGTTTGTATCATCTTTAATTTCTTTCATCAGTGTCTTATAGTTTTCTGCATACAGGTCTTTTGTCTCCTTAGGTAGGTTTATTCCTGGATATTTTATTCATTTTGTTGCAGTGGTAAATGAGAGTGTTTTCTTAATTTCACTTTCAGATTTTTCATCATTAGTGTATAGCAATGCACGAGATTTCTGTGCATTAATTTTGTATCCTGCTACTTTACCAGATTCATTGATTAGCTCTAGTAGTTTTCTGGTAGCATGTTTAGGATTCTCTATGTATAGTGTGTCATCTGCAAACAGTGACAGCTTTACTTCTTCTTTTCCAATTTGCATTCCATTTATTTCTTTTTCTTCTATGATTGCTGTGGCTAAAACTTCCAAAACTATGTTGAATAATAGTGGTGAGAGTGGGCAACCTCGTCTTGTTCCTGATCTTAGTGGAAATGGTTTCGAACTGCTCTATTTCAATGCGGATTCTATCAACATTTTCCAAAATACTTTTATAATGCATAGTCAAGTTTTTACAGCCAAACAACGGTTTTTACATAATGGCTTCACTTGTATTCTTAATGTGCCTAAGGCGCAGTTCACCTCTCAGCTTTGCTTTTAGTCTCCATCTCTGTACCTCTAATGATGCAATACTTCTGGGAACTAGTTGGGCCTAATGAATTTACAATGTACAAGATGCCTAGAATAAAGAATCTTTTAGGGTCAAGGAACAAGTGACTGGTCCATTAAAAAAATCAATTAGCTTCATAATTTAAGAAAACTGTTTGACTTTGTGTTTCAGTAACAATTTTTACATATATGTTTCATTTAAACTCCTGGATCCTGTAACACAGCAAGTGAATGTATGAGACTCATTGAGTTGCATAAGTGGTGCTTGTTCAGTGTGTGTTATTTTGATAAAGCAAGCCTACTTTTGGATGACCTCCTTCCTATTCTGCCGTTGGCATTAGCATTGCTCCTTTTGAGAATGGAAATGCAGCTTCTTTGGGAAGAATCTGATTGGAGGTAATAGAGAAAAATAAATAAGCCCCTGCTTATATTCTCATCACAGCCTTTCCTTCACTGCTGATTGGCAATGAAGCATCTCCTGTAACATTATTTACTACTGTAGCTATTTGAGTTCCAAAAATCATTTTGGCTGATTCCGTATAAAAATAGAAAACCTGATATTCCTTAGTTACTAGTTATGACATGTCCACATACCCAAATATTTTTCGTCCAGACAAATCCATGAAGCCTGAATATTACTCAACATAGAATATTGAAAAGTTGAAAGGACAATGAATATAGTTGAAAATGGTTTTTGCTACCATGTTAAGATCTATTTAGGTGGTGATAGTAAATTAGATTCTTTGGAGCAGGGGTCTGAGACGGAATTTGCCTTCATTCTTGCTCACTTCCCTCCCTTTCCTTCCACTCCCTGCCATCACTGGGAGGTGGGGTCTTGGATACATGCTGTCTACTTTGGAGAAATGGAGGAGCAGGATCCGGCATGGATCTGTTCTCTGGCTCCACCAGCTCTCCCCTGCCACAGACTTGAGCCTGTGTGCCTGAGGTCTTCTCTTGAGACAAAAGGCATCAAGGGTGAAGTTAGCTGGTTCTGGGATGTGCTATTTTGACTTCAAGCTCTGAGCTCTGAACCTGGGTACCCTACCCGTTCAGTGATGCTGTTGGCCACATTTGGTTTAGGTAGAGAAACTAAGCCAAGCAGCTGTTATTTGGAGCTGAGGTGTGAATCCAGTGCTTGCTACCTCTTCCTGGTTTCTCTTTCAGGTGTGCCTTGGGACAGAGCCCCTATTGGCTTATTTCCACCACACAAAAAGATGGGGCTCCGAACCCCAAATACCACAGGTTCAATTAAATGATCTCTGTAACATCAAGTCCATTTAGCTTCCATTGTGAAGCATACCATGGATTTCTCTGTTGACTAGGTGTCAGAAGTAATGTTGTGGCTTTCTACTGTGTTCTTGCTCTAGTGATAGCTCCACTGATGTTTTAATGGTATGTAAACATGGTGGCGTGGGGTTCCCCAAACAGTATTCAGCAGTAGAAAAAGGGCTTCACATACAAATACGTTTGAGAAACACTTGGTTAAACCAACTTATGCATATTTCTTTACTCCATTATTTCTCTAAACCCTAATTCTGTTAATGTACATTGTGAGTCACCAGAACAGGAAGAGAGAATCATCCTTTCCTAACTTATTTACTCACAGAATATCCCCCTTCACTTTTTTTTTTTAATAAAATACTAATATCTCTCAGAATTTAGAGTCATTGGGGAAATACTGATGGCAAGTAAAGACCGTTGGCTCCTGGTTCAGCCATGTCCAGCTCATTCATCTAACTGGCTGTAGGAATCAGAGTTGATTTTTTTTTCTTTTTTACAATGACCACAATAAGTTTAGTGAACATCCATCATCTTATATAGATACAACATTAAATAAATAAAAAAATTTTTTCCTTGTGATGAGAGCTCTTAGGATTTACTCTCATAACTTTCTTAGATAATGTACAGCAGGGTTACTTATATTTATCATGTTGTACATTACATCCTGAGTACTTATTTATCTTATAACTGGAAGTTTGTACCTTTTGACCCCCTTCATCCAATTCTTCCTTCCCCCACCCCCTGCCTCTGGTAACCACAAATCTGATTTCTGTTTCTATGAGTTTGTTTGTTTCTTTTTTGTTTTTGAAGTATAATTGACTATAGCACTATGTTAGTTCCTAGTACACAACATAGTGATTCAGTATTTCCATACATTTCAAAATGATCACAATGATAAGTCTAGTTGTCATCTGTCACCATACAAAGATATTACATAATTATTGACTATATTCCCCACACGGTACATTTTATAGCTGTGACTTATTTATTTTGTAACTGAAAGTTTGTACCTCTTAATCTCCCTCACCTCTGACAATTTCAACTCCTTATTTCTCTCCTCCCTGCAATGCCCTCTCCTCTGACAATCACTGTTTGTTCTCTGTATTTGTGACTCTGTTTCTGTTTAGTTATGTTTGTTCATTTGTTGTGTTTTTTAGATTCCACATATAAGTGAAACCCTATGGTATTTGTCTTTCTCTGTCAGTTAGTATAATACACTTTAGGTCCATCTATGTTGTTGCAAATGGCAAGATTTCATTCTTTTTTATGGCTGAGTAATATTCCATTGTTATACCACATCTTCTTTATCCATTCATCTGTTGATGGACACTTAGTTTGTTTCCATATCTTGGCAATTATAAATAATGCTGCTAAACAGAGGGGTGCATATATCTTTCTGAATTAGTGTTTTCATTTTCTTGGGGTAAATACCCAGAAGTGGAATTGCTGGATCATATGGTAGTTCTATTTTTTGTCTTTTAAGAAACCTCTATATTGTTTTACACAGTGGCTGCACCTACTTACATTCCCACCAACAGTGTACAAGGGTTCTCTTTTCTCCATGTCTTCTCCAACACCTGTTATTTGTTTGATAATAACCATTTTGACAGGTGTGAGGTGATATCTCATTGTGGTTTTGATTTGCATTTCCCTGATGATTAGAGATGTTGAGCATTTTTCATGCACTTGTAGGCCATCTGTATGTCTTCTTTGGAAAAATGTCTATTTAGGTTTTCTGCCCATTTTTTACTTAGGTTGTTTTTGTTTTTTGTTTTTTTTTGATGTTGAGTTCTTTGTTTGTTTTGAATATTAACCCCTTATTGGATATATCATTTGCAAATATCTTCTCCTGTTCAGTAGGCAGCCTCTTTGTTTTGTTGATATAGATTCCTTTGCTGTGTAAAAGCTTTTCACTTTGATATAGTCCTATTTGTTTATCTTTGCTTTTGTTTCCCTTGCCTGAGGAGACATATCCAAAAAAATATTGCTAGGAGCAATATCAAAGAGCACTCTGCCTATGCTTTCTTCTAGGAGTTTTATGGTTTCAGGTCTTATGTTTAAGTCTTTATTCCATTTTGAGTTTATTTTTGTGCATGGATGGAGAGAGTAGTCCAGTTTGATCCTTTTGCATGTAGCTGTCTAGTTTCCCCAACACCATTTATTGAAGAAGCTGTCTTTTCCTTGTTGTATATTCTTGCCTCCTTTTTAGTAGATTAACTGCCCATATGAGTGTGGGTTCATTTCTGGACGCATCATTCTATTCCATTGATCTGTGTGTGCTTTTGTGCCATTACTATACTGTTTTGATTACTATAGCTTTGTAGTATAATTTGAAATCAGGGAGAGTGATACTTCCAGCTTTGTTCTTCTTTCTTAAGATTTTTTTGGCTGTTTGAGGTCCTTTGTGTTTCCATACAGATTTTAGAATTATTTGTTCTAGTTCTGTGAAAAATGCCATTGGTAAGTTGATAGGCATTGGATTGAATCTAGATTGCCTTGGGTAGTGTGGTCATTTTAGCAATATTGATTCTTCCAATCCATGGACATGGTACGTTTTTCCATCTGTCTTTGTTGTCTTCACTTTCTTGCATCAGTGTCTTATACTTCCTTAGTTAGATTTATTCCCATTTATTTTTATTTAGATTTTATTCTCTTTGATACAATTATAAATGGGATTGTCAGAGTTGATTGTTTCATAGAACTGTGCGCAAGTTCTGAGCTAGTGCTGTGACCTTCCTCTACTTTATGGCTTCTGTTTTGGGGACTTATGAATCTTATCCCTGAAACATCTTTTTTTTTTTTTTCCAATTCTCTCTTTCCCACATGTTTCTCATCTGTTTAAAACATATATCTTTTTAAGGTCTAATTCTAAATCTACAGAAAATTTGAAAAAAAAAACCATAAAATAGGAAAGCAAAAATTTGTCTGTAATAACACCACTGTTAACATACTGGTCTATGCCATTCTAATTTTTTTCCTATAAAATACATATTTCCACACATACATACTTTTAAAAAGCTGACATCTATTTTCAATAGTTAACAGCTATTTTCATTTTGATTTATTTTGCATTTTCATACATTTTTAGAAAATCATGTTAAATGTTTTCTGGAACAAGGCCAAGGTTGTATGAACAGGATGGATGGGAAGGAAGGACAGAAGGAAGGAAATAAGATCTGAAAGATGAAATTTTAGCTGTGATAACTGGCCAAATTCCCCAGTTCTCAAATAATATTTACCTCATATGTTATTCATTCTATTAAATGAGATTTATAACTTTAACTGGCTTACATTTTATAGTTACTCAGCAGGGGATACCCATGATGATATTATTATCTATATCTACCTTGTAAGTTGGAAATATTTTCAAGGAGACTGAATGCTTCTAGTGGAGACATGAAAAAGTTAATGAATTTCTTATGAAATTCTTCCATAATATGAAGATTATTTATAAATCTGCTAAGGACTTATGGCTTGAAATGTTCCATTATTCAAAGTGATAATCACCCTTAAAAGCCTTGTGTTTTCAATACCTGGCCATTGAACTATCTTTGTCCATAGTGGTGCACTCCCGGTTCTGGGTGTGTCATTTTGGAATGCTTTGTGGCATTTTTGCCTCCAGTTTCCAATCACTGGCATTTCTCTTTTCAGTTTTACCAACTGTTCCCAATATCTGCTTTGAGTAAGTACTTGAAATTTTGATAAAAACTTTTTTGTGGTCTTTCTTAGTTGATAAGATCCTTTTCAAAGATGATATATGTTTATTAGTTTTTGCAGAAATTAACATTTAAACAATATGTATCATAATGTAGTAGTAAAGTTTCTTTAAAGTGCATGAATAAAAAATTAGTGAAATTACAGAAGGAATAAACTATATAGCAATAATAGTTGCATTCCCTGTGCATCTGAAAGAATAAGCAATTTTCACTCCTTTTGGCTTGAAACTTAGTGTTCAGATTCCCCGAATTCTGGCATCAGAACCCAGATATCCTGGATAATTTTTGCATACAGGTCACATATTGTCATTCAAACACAGCTTGACTTTTAAAACTTAACCTTTTAATAGAAAAAATATATTTTTCTATCATCTAGCAGAGTTCTTCATATTTTCTCTGACCTCTTAAATCCTTCAGAGAAGTCCGTCTAATCAATGAGATTAGTTCATCAGACATATTTTAAGAATTTATTGTGCAAGTGAACAAATTTTTAAAGACTCTATTAACTATGTGGAAGTCTAAAATAGACCAATACTTGGGCAAATTGGAACAGATTTTATTGACAGTCTGTAACTGGAGTAGGAAAGGCAGTTTTATTTTTGATGAGAGCTATCTTAGATGTATTTGGCATTGTAGCTTCTCTTTGAGTTGGAAATAATTGTAGGTGCTTTGACACTTGTGAAAGCTCGAACATGATGTGAGTGAATGAGCAAGTATCTATGAGAGAGAGAGAGTGTATGTGTGTGTGTTTTGGTTAGTGAAATATCATTCTAGTGTTTTATTAGTGTAAAAGAGAAATTTTTGTTGTTCACAATATATTAAGTACATAAAAGAATGGTATAAATTTTTTATTATTATTATAATTGTTCCTCTCTCAGGGATTCCTTGCCTTTGTTAAGAGGGAGAAAAGATTAAAACCTCATAATATTAAAAAATCAACGTAAGACATTATAATCAATTGTGAAAGTTGGTGGCCACAGAGCTTTGGGAAGGGAAGAGGTTGGGGGGCTAGAGTTAATAACGAACACTTCATAGAGATGGTAATTTGGGGTCTAGATCTAGTTCCCAAGAACTTATGAATTTAGCAAAATGGAAAAATTCTACATCCACGCTCAGGTACAGGGCTCATGGTGGGTGCACATTCTTGTAACTGCTTAGATTCTGGAAAGGTTGTGGTTGCATTAGTGATTAGTATTGTCTCTATGAATGCTGTTCTTTTATCTCTTTTTCAACTTTTAACCATTTTATATTATAAAAATGCTATTATCTCATTTTAGCTTTGAGGGATGAAATTTAACTCCCCCCCGCCGCCCCCCACCTATTATAAGGTACCACTGTGGATTTCAACAACTTACCTTCTTCCCTTGAATGGAAATGTATCTTTAAAACAGTTGTTCCTGCTCAATAATTTTTTTAAAGTCCCCATTCAGAATGTGGAAGGCTTTTCTTTTCAAATCAACTTTTGCCCCAATATTACACAAGTATTAAAATCCTACTTAAAATTATAACTGTGTTTTCAAATTTAGTGGGATATTGGCCTTCATTTGGGAATTCAGCATAGACAACTCATTGGCAGCGTACATCTTGGTAGGTGGCAGTTGTTAGATTTGCCCAGCAAGGTAAGCTGAAAATTGAAGATTTCTGACATCTGCCATTTGCTGAAGTGTTTTGAGGGGCAAATAAAACATTCAGTTGAACACAAACTGCTGTTGAATCGAACTGCTTTTTCCAGTTGCCTTGTAGCTTAAATTTCATTCTGCCATGAAATTGGGTTTTATTTGACGAATTTCTGTAATACTGATTTTTAGAGAGAGGAAATATTGTTGGGAAAAGATCCAGGAAATTTATTCCCAGACTGAGGCTTCTGGATGGTAGTGCAATAAGTTGGGGGTAAAATGTTTCCCAAAAGAGTTGATTTCAAGCTCTTAAATATTCTTTTGAAGATAGTTAACCCTTATCTAGTATGTAGCAATCTGAAGTTTATTTTAATTTTTATGTTAAACTAATATTAGTATATTCTATCTTCTGTAGATGTTTAAAGTGTTTTGTTTTTTTAAATTAAAATCATTAAAGGTTACTTTCTGCTTCTTGGAGTCTTTTTAAAAAATGCATGATTCAATACATTCCATATATTGAGGCTTCATAGCTTTGGAAATGGAAGTATTTTGGATACAGCAGAGTAATTTAAGTAACCATTGATTTTTCCATCCTGAGAAGCTGTTCTTCAGTTGTGCTTCTCAAGCCTTATATCTTTTCTGGCTATAGAAAAGCTATACTTCATAGTCATAAAAAAGTTATTTTCATTTTACTCTACTGCAATTAGTGCTAAAAGCCATTTATTGTAAAAACAAAAATTCTAATGAATAGAAATGTTACAAGAACAGAAGTCTTGTGTGTTTTATCTTCCTCATGCATCATCCATTTTAATTAGAGAAAAGGGTAGTGAACACTGCAAGGAGTCTGGAATGAAAATCATTAATTGATGTCAAGCTGAAGAGAGACCGTTAGCATGAATTTAGTGACAGCAGGAAAGAAATTAACCTTATTACTTTATTTAGTATATTATATTATTTTGTGTATTCTTTTCTATGCAGGTTCAAGGCAATTTCATTATCATAATAGAAAAGACTGTTTTTTTCCTAACAAAAAAGAAAGGTGTGAATAGTTATGTTTGAACATAACCAAATTGAAATGATGAATTCTTTACTAATATTTTAAAAAGTCTTAGTAAAAAGTTTAAAAAGTTTTAATGGTTGTTTTAATATTTTTGTTAACATTCCAAGAACAGGGAAATAGTGCGTGAAGATGTTGCCCATCAATGTCAGAACAGCTGTCTGCCATCATTTAAACCTCAGAATGGTTCTCTTGTTTATGGCTCAGAACGACTTTCTGGACTGCTTAAAGCAATAGACATTTATTTCTTTGGCTAAGTTTTGGGCTAATCAGTTACTTTTGTCATTGGTGAGGTTTGGCCCGAGATAAATTAGATGGATAATGCTAAACAACAACCTGACTGTTCAGAAAAATGGATGACTCTTACATCTTAGAGATAATTTGTGACCCCAGGGTCACCGTAAAAGAGCGGAGGGGGTGTCCTTTTATAGCATTGACCATCTGGAACTGTTAAGGGCTACACTGCAAGATACCCTCTTTTTGAAAAGTTTCCTTAAACTATGCTATTTTCCTTAAACAAGACTATTTTCTCCCCTGAGCCAAATGTTTTTTTCTGAAATAAGAAAAGTATGAAAATGAAAATATGAAATGTAAATGTGAACATGAAAATATACAACATGTATATATAACTTTTGGTTGTGTTGCAAAGTCCCTTTTCTCACTTTATAATAAACAAGACATTCAAATGTAAAAGTATATAATAAAATCATTGTGTGTCTTTTGTTGACTGAATTGTCTAAAATGCACCAAAACCACAGTGCACTCCTCCTTTTAAAACTCTACTTTTTAGGGCCATTTGCACAGCAAGCTTCATTAGCATTGATTTCTAGGATGAACTTTAAAATATACATTGGTTCAGGCTAATAACCAGATTTGTCAGTCCTTTGTGACCAGTCCCACCGTTGGTGGCCGCAGGTATACTGTAGTTTTATTCTAAGGTTTCCATCAAAAGTATGAACCACTAGCATGGAAAGGAGGGATACAAACAGCTTTTATAACTTTGGGGATAAATTTATTGGTAATGACAAGGTAAACAATAAAAATATAATTTTTTATGTTATTGGAGCTTAGGGAAAAAAAATCAGTGTTTTTAGAAGGCACTATAGATGTGACTGTAATGTTTATTGGATGTAGTGATGAGTGACAATTAGTCATAATGTGCAACTTTGGGTAAAGGAAAGTAATTGAGAACTGGCATTTATGATTTGTTCCTCATGCCACTAAGCATTTCTTCTAAGCCATTGACTTGTCAGAAATTGACCTCCAGTCAACATGAGTTTCTGTGTAATTTGGAACAAAAGAACATTCAAATCCAGGACCCATCAATAATACGTTGAAACTGATGTGTAAGTAGATTGGGGAGATTATCTAGGTTTCGTGCTTCCCTTAAGAAGAGACTGCCCTGTTCTCTTTTTCTGATGGCTTAACAGTGCCACACTTTCCAACCTCAGTAAGCAAGAGCAGTTTCACTTTTAACCAACCACAGGGTTCAATCATTTTTAAACCAATCCAAATCACTGCCTTTGGTTTCAAGAGGTTCTCCAAATTCAGAAGTTTTGGCTTTATTTCTAATATATCCCCTCAAATTTCTTTGGGTTCCCAAGCTTCAAGACTTGTGTGAATGCCCACTCACCCTGAATATTACCTATGATTAGGTGATTGTCCGATGGTGACCAAATATAGTAGTAAAATGGGTTGTGAAATAAGTGATCCTAATTGAGCTTCAAAATAATACCCCACTGAGTTGAAGAATGAAGTCATTTCCCTCTCTTGAAAGTTTTTCTGGCTGAATACGGAGTCAAAAAGACAGTATGGTGCAAAGAATAAAATTATCTCTGAACTTATAAACTTTTTCATTGTGGATATCTAGTATTTCCTGGTAATCAGCTTCTATAATGCCATCTTCGACTGTCATATTTGCTCCTAAATGAATAAGTAGACTGTAATAAAAAATCTACTATAAATTTAGATAAATTTGACATTAGAATTTGAGTTCCTACTTCTCTTATGGGTGTTACAACTTACATAAGTATAATACAATATTGAAACCAGGAAGTTGACATTGATACACCTGTGTGTATAGTTCTGTGTCATCTTATCACAAGTGTAGATTCATGTAACCACCACTGCAATCAAGAAACAGAATTATTTCATCACAAATATCTCCTTTTATAGTCCCACTCACCCCTTGCTTACAGATTAGCACCATTAATCTGTTCACCATGTCTATAATTTTGTCATTTCAGTAGTGTTACATAAATGAAATCTTATAGTCTGTGACCTTTTGAGGTTGACTTTTTTTTTCACATAGCACAATACCCCTGAGATCGATTCAAGTTGCCGTGTGTAATGGTAGTCTGTTTATTTCTATTGCTGAGTAGTATTCTATGCTATGGATGTTTCTTCAGCCATTCACCTATCGTAAGATATTTTGGTTATTTCCAATTTTTGAATATTAGAAATAAAGTGTTTAGGAACCATTGTGTACAGGTTTTTGCATGGACTTGAGTTTTCATTTCTTTGGGATAAATGCTCAGGAATGCAATTGCTGAGTGGTATGGTAAGTACATGTCTAGTTTTGTAAGAAACTGCCAGACTAGTTTCCATGATGGCTGTGTGATTTTACCTTTGCAACAGCAGTGTGTGAGAGATCCAGTTTCCCTGCATTCTTGCCAGCATTTGTTAGCATCACTGTTTTTATTTTAGCTGATCTAATAGGTGTGTAGTGATAGCTCTTTGTGATCTTAATTTGCATTTCCCTAATGGCTGCTGATGTTGAACATCTTTTCGTGTACCTATTTGTCATCTGTATATTCTTTTCAGAGAAATATTGCTTCATGTCTTTTGCCCTTCTAATTGCATTGTTTTCTCATTGTTGAGTTTTGAGTGTTCTTTATATATTCTGGACATGAGTCCTTTGTCAAATATGTGGTTTGCAAATATTTTCTCCCAGTCTGTACTTGTCTTTTCATTCTCTTAATATTTTTACAGAGGAAATGCTTTAATTTTGATGATGTCCAGTTTATCTGGTTTTTCTTTTATGGATCATGCTTTTGGTATCATTTCTAAGAATTCTTCACCATTGCTAGGTCCTAAAAATTTTCTTCTATGTTTTCTTCTAAAGTATTATAGTTTTACATTTTACATTTAAATTTGTGATCCATTTTGAGTTAATTTTTGTATAAGACATGAAGTTTAAATTCAATGTGGGTTTTGTTCTGTTTTGTTTTCATTTTTGCCTATGAATGTCTAATTGCTTCAGCACTATTTATTGAAAAGACTGTTTTATTTCATTGAATTGCTTTTGTACAATTACGAGAAATCAGTTGGCCATACTTGTTGGATATTTCTGGATTCTTTATTCTGTTCTATTGATCTAAGTGTCTATCACTCCACAGAAACCACACCATCTTGATTATTACAGGTGTATTACCAGTCTTGCAATCAGGAAGTGTGATTCCTCCAACATTATTGTTCTCTTCACAATTGTTTAGCTGTTCTATCCTTTGCCTTTTCATATAAATTTAAAAATAATCTTGTCTATATTTACTAGAATCTTGTTGGGTTTTTTATAGGAATTACATTAAAACTACATATCAGCTTGGGGAGAACTGACTTTTTACTATGTCGAGTCTTTCATCCGTGAATACCATTTGTTTCTCCAGGTTTTAGATCTTCCTTGATTTCTTTCATCATCATTGTATAGTTTTCAGCATATAAGTCCTGTACATGTTATGTTAGGTTTACATCTATGTATTTTATGCATATTTATAAACCAACCATTATAATCGAAGTATTTCATTTTTTATTGATTGTAAATGACATTGTATTTTTAATTTTGGCATCTGTGTTCATTGCCAGCATGTAGAAATACAATGGATTTTTGTATACTAATGTTGTATCCTGTGACCTTACTGAACTTTCTTTTTAGTTCTAGGAGATTTTTGTAGATTCCTTAGGATTTTCTACAAAGACCATCATATTATCTACAAATAAGAACAGTTTTATTTCTTCCTTTCCAATCTGTATGCCATTTATTTCCTTTTCTAGGCTTGTTTCATTGTCTAGAATTCCCAGCACCCTGTTGAATTACAGTGGTGGGAGCAGGCATCCTTACCTTTTTCCTAATCTTAAGGGAAAGAAGCATTCAGTCTTTCTCCATTATGTTACCAGTAGGTTTTTTATAGATGCTTTTTATCAAGGTTAGGAAGTTAGTTCTGCTCTATTACTAGCTTTTTGAGGATTTCTGTCATGAGGGTGTTGAACTTTGTCAGATGCATTTTCTGCATCAGTTGATATAATCATGTGATTTTTCTTCTTTAGCCTATTAATATGATGTATTACATTGATTGATTTTTCAATATTGAACCAGCCTTGCATTCCTGCAATAGACATCACTTGGTCATGGTGTGTAATTCTTTTTATATATTTCCAAATTCTATTTGCTAATATTCTGTTAAGGAATTTTGTTTCTATATTCATGAGGAACGTTGGCCTGTAGTTTTCTTTTTTATTATTGGACTGATTTTTCATCGATTTTTTATCTTTTCTGTATTCTTTTGAATACATTTATGTATCATTTATGCTAGCAGTGGTCTACTTCAAGTATGAAAAAGGTAAATAACTTTGCAATAAAATATTAAACACAGCTGAAAGTATTGCTTTTTATAGATAAGACTTCACTTTTAAGTTAACATTTAAATTTGTAAGTATGTAATAGAAATATTTTTTTCCCATCAAAAGTTATCAAAATTCTATCAAGGGTAGTTGAATTATCTTCAGCTAACTAAGACCATCTTAGGACATATATTATTTCAATAGGCTGAAGAGGACTTTGTACCAAGTAGCTTAATAAAATCTTAGGAAATATTTAAACATATCTTTAGTAAAAGGGGTTATTTAAGGTCTGTTTCTTAGTTATAACACAGGCAAGTTTTATTTCAAAATTTGATTAGATACATGCCTTCTTGTCCTTTATCTCAGGATTTGCCAGTTCTGTATACATCACATAAAATCGAAGTCAGTATCATTAAACTGAGATCTTCTTTTGCCGTTAATAAAGAATTGTGGTGTGGATTCATGGTTAAGCTTCATAGTATGTTGAATGTGTATGGTATATTTGTAATGAGTAAGATTGTATATGGTGCACCCACACATAAATGTATACATATATAGTATATGTGTGTGTAACTTTTCAAAAAGTAACTTTTTGCCTCAAAAAATTTCATGAGTAAAACCCAAGTGGATGCCTAAAACTATTCCTAGTGAATTTTGAAAGCTAGTTAATAAGTGATAATTTAAATTAAGATGTAAATCATGACTATGTCTTACTGACATGAACAAAGCTATCTGAAATGATAATTTTTGGGCATCCATGACATTACCTTGACAATCTAGAATGAAAATAACATCGTTTATTCTATATATCTTCTTAGAACTACATGAAATAATAGGTATTTTACAACGTATTTTGATGAATGTTTCTATATGCAGTTCTTAGGAAAGGCATAGTTTCTCTTGTTCCAACTTGTTCTAATTTTACAGGATTCAAGCCAAAACTCGAGAATTTAGGGAGCGACAGGCTCGGGAGCGTGACTATGCTGAAATCCAAGAATTTCATCGGACATTTGGCTGTGATGATGAGTTGATGTACGGGGGAATTTCTTCCTATGAAGGTTCCATGGCTCTCAGCACCAGACCCCAGAGCCCGAGAGAAGGGCATATGATGGATGCTTTGTATGCCCAAGTGAAGAAGCCGCGGAATTCCAAACCTTTACCTGCAGACAGGTAGGCTCCTGGAGCAGTCAAGGTATTGCTTCCAAATCAACTTTTATATAGTTTGTGACAAGGGAGTAGATTGTTCATCAATTCTCAAACTAGAACTGCCTTTTATTAATGGCCTTTAAAAACCCCTTGTGTCTAAGAGTATTGAGTTTACACAAATTGAAGCCTAATGGAAGGAACAGTAGAGATTTTGATAGCTTGTCTCATGATCCCCAAATATGTCATCTTGTTTTAAAATGGTTTCAGATGGGAGAACTACCTGTAGTTTATAACTCAAATAAGAAACAAACTTGAAACTATGGTTCTTCTATTTAAGGCATATTTCCTTTTATTGCTAGGAGAGCCTCTAGTTGTGGTAGTTAAATAGATGGGCAGTGACATGATTTGTTCCAATTATGATTGATCTGGGCCACTCTTTTTTTTATTTTTTGGTGACATGATTTCATATCATGAAAGAATTAGTGAATGAGATGTATAGTATAGCCAGTCTTCAAATTGCTTGTTAATAGCCACAGACCACAGGTCTGACTGTGTATATTAGTGTAGCACAGAGGAGTGCAATGCTGACCCTATGTTAATGGTTATATATTTATTTCAAATTTTATCTGAAACAATTTAGAAACAGATCTTCAGCTCCTTCATTTATGTATTCAAGCACCATATAAAGTTTAGTTCATGAAGAAAATAATATTCATTTCTTTTTATTTGAAACACATGCATACTATCATCATAAAGAATACACTCATTCCATCCCATCTTGTAGTGGTGTCTTATAATCATTGCTGTTAGTGAAGCTAGGCTTTAAAAATATTAGATCTCACTTCAAACTAGTGGTTCTTTAGCACACATCAGATACCTGGAGGGCTTCTTAAAACACAGCTGGATTAACCCTTCACCAGAATTTTGATTCCGTAGGACTGGAGTGGAGCCTGAGAATTTGCATTTCTAACAAGTTCCCGGGTCTGATGCTGGTGCTGTACTTTATGAACCCCTACAAGACTAGAGATGCGTTGGAATTCCTTTGTCTCTAGCACCCATGTGTTATTTGGCTGCTTTATTTTGCAAGCTGTCTATGTTTTAGCTATTTACTTGCAGCTATTTTTAATAAAGGTTTGCAAAGGCAACAGGTAACCCTCAGGCAAACCCGATAGAAACGTTTTAAAGAGTAGCAAAAGGAGAAGCAGATCTTAGGGAAAGCTAGTCAGATTGTTGTTCTGTTCTTTCTTTTTTGTTTGGTTTTGTGTGGTTTTAGGTTTTTAAAAATTGTTTTATGAAGATCTATTTGGTGTTGATTGTAATGAGTGAGCCTTGTAAGTTAATATAGGAGGCTTATGGTTTATTTAAACCCCTTTGGTGTTCACTGTGCTTATTATCTAATACGGATGTATCAGGATTCAAAGAATAAGGTTATTATCAGCAAGTGATATTTTCTTAAAAAACTTTTACTCGGTTTTTGCTGTACTTGTGAAAGCTGTTTGTCAAAGGTCAAATCGCACTTGAAGGCCATGGATGCCCCGTGGCAAGTGTTTTCTTGGGAGAAGGCACGGCAGCAACACTGGCACTGCCAGTTAGTAACTCCTGGAGGAACTAAAAGAAAATTAGTTAACGTGTTATTGATCATTGATAAAAACATTGATCATTTTCAGCACCTTCCACATCTAGTTTGAAAATCTAAAAGATAGTGACTTACAGTGATTATTCACGTGGCTCATAAATCCCCCCTGACACAGCTGGGAGTCAGAAGGGGTCTCTCCAGCTCCTGGGGTCCAGAAATGGTTGCTTTAAACCCCCGTTTAAACCCCAGTGCCCTACAAGAGTCTAAGCCTCCTGAAGATCTCTGCAGATTTTCAAAAGGCCTTCTGTGTCCAGGGTCCCGACTACTAGGGTCCCCAGCATCCCAGCCTGCAGGCTCAGTTCTGCCCCAAGCTGACCTCAGACTGAAACTCAGCTTCCTAATTCATTTCCATCAAAATCCCACTCAGCAACACGTTCCAGAGGAGGCTTTGGTCTTGGGGAGAAGAGCTCAGAATCACATCATACACATCGGTATGTTCAAAGCCCCTCTCAGCCTCACTCAGGCACATCCCAGACAACTGTGTGTCAGGGATTTTACAGTTCTATGTATTAGTGTCCCAGAAGGGTGATTGGACTACAGACTTTCTAAGACGTGTCCAACTCAAGAGAGATATAATTTATTTTTTAAAAATGGATCACAGAAATTTATGTTTTGTGTTTTTGTAATTATTATTTTTTCAGAGAATAAGCTGTCCATGGAACAATGATTTCACTAATCCAAAAAGTTGGGAATTATGGCACCTGTAAAGTATTTCTTCATCAACCTATAATTGAATTTGCATTTGGTTTGGAAATAATGGCATCACCTCCATTCCTTTTTCTGTCAGAGTAAAAGCTGTAAAAAAGTGTTTCTCAGACTTGAGTAGCCTAGAGACCCTTTAAAAGATGATCTCTTGATACTGCTGCATAGAGTTAAATTGTTTTGATTATAATGTTACTTAAATATGTATAAAAATAAAATAGGGCCAAACTCCTTCTGTTTATGGCCATTATGTAACTATAAAACCAAACATCTTTACAAATTAAATACAAACAAAACAGCAAAACCATTACATTCAAATGAACAACATTAATTTAATGTGGCCAATAATGTTTTTTTAAAATCTAAAGTCTCACACAAATCATGAATATGGTGGTGGATGCTCCATGCCTGGTTCATTTCAGTTTGTTCGCTCCACAAGCCAAGGGCTGACTCAATTCAGCCATCACTCTTCTCAGTTAGATTCTGCAGTTCTTTTGCATGTCTGTATCCCGTGACCTTTGACCCGTGTGCTACATCCACGCATCCTAATGCATGAAGTCCGACCTGCTTCTCTTACCATTAACTCGAGACAGTAAAAGTAGCATTTCTTGGTGCCTCTGTGTCTGTAAACTTAAATTCAGACAGTGAAATAACACATAAGATGACCTAGAATATGCTTCTATTAACTTTCTAAAAAGTTAAATGATGGAAACATAAAACTTGAAACTCCTCAGAGAGAGTTTTTACCCAATAAAGAAACTCCCATCAACTAACTAAATTTCGCCCGAGTTTGCCGTTGGTGTCAGATGAACTTTACTGTTCAAATTTTTGGATTTCATGGGAGCATCGCCAGTCCGTTGACAGTCTGAAGTGTAGCCTGAATCTGTTCTGGGATTTTTATTGTTCAGTAAGAAAACCATATTCTGAATTTCATTGCTTATAATTTTGATTGATCTAATGGAAATGTGGATCTGGTAGTCCCACGTGGAAATAACCAGGGATAATTTATTAAGTGCTGTGAATTTGATGTCAAAATGGGACACTTTCTCAATTTCCACATATTATTTATAAAATGCTTTTTCTAGGATAGCTTCATACTCTGTCTGGCAATATTGTCCATGCCTGTTTAATTGGATTGACACATGAAATATTATCTGACTGTACCCTTTGGCCATTGTTACTACTATTTATTAATGCCCTTGGTAACATTCTGAGTTTTCATATTGGGTGGATGCCAGAGAAGTCGCCGCTACCCTTCTGTTTTCTATGAATAACAAAGCTCAAACTCACAAAAGTGTTGGTGAACTTACTTTTATCCTGCTTATAACCAGAGACCTCAAAGATGTAGCTATTGTAAATGATTCCTAGTCCTGTATCTCTTTGGCGGAGTATATTTCCTATGTGATTGCTGTGTCTTCTGGTGCAGCGCCTCTGTGTTCCCATGTTTCTCCCCCACCGTGGGAGACACTGCTAGTCGCCTACCCAGCACCTCTTCTCCCCCTCTTCCTTACCTAATAGGATCCCCATTTTGTTCAGGCTGGCAATGTGCCCAGCTTAAAATTTTCAATTTCCCGGGCTCCCTTGCAGTAAGAGGTGACCATGTGACGTTATTCTGATGAATGAGCTAAGTGGGACTCATTTATAGGATCCACAGTCTCATAGGATGGGACTTTCTGCCAAGCTAGGTTTTTCCTGATGAGAATAGAGCCGACTCAGCTTTTTCCCTTTGCCATTTTCCCTTCTCCCTGCCTGGATTTGGATGGTGCCCTTAGATGGGGCTCATCTAATAAGCCTGAGGATGAAGGCCACATGGAGGAAGAGGGAAGCAGCCTGGTCCCTTGAGCAGTGGCTTCAGTCCTGGAATGCCCGCACTCTGCTCCTGTTACCTGGGAACTGAGCCCTTCCTTGCCTAAGTCTCCCTCGATCAGGGTTCTGTTTCATGCCCAACACAATTCTGAGTTTAGGGAATCATGCACACAAGAGCCCAAGGGAATCATCATCTTTATATCAAGATTGTCTACACATTGGAGAACTACCCCCTAGTCAAATCATTGCCACAATATTTTGTGAAATTAAGTAAGAATTGTGAGATTCTTCAGTGTCATTCAATAATCTCTTCTGCCTTTCGTTTTGCTAGCCTCTACTTAAAGAAATGTTATCAATCAAATGTCTGCTAGCATTTATCCTTCTTTTTTTATTGATGTATTTGAAGTATAATTGACATACGATATTGTATTAGTTTTGGGTGTATGACACACTAATTCAACATTTGTACACATTGTGAAATGATCAGTGCAATATACAGTTACCAAGTGTCACCATGAAAAATTAAAAAAAATTGTTTCCCTTGTGATGAGAACTTTCAAGATTTGCTCTCTTAGCAGCTTTCAAATTTGCAGTGCAGTGTTACTGACAGCATTTATCATTCTTAACTCTGATATACCACTCTCTCTTACCTCTGTCAATAATCCTGTTATAAAATCAGAAACTTTTTTTAAAAATTTCATTTATTTATTTATTTGGTTGCGCCGGGTCTTAGTTGCAGCACACGGACTTCTTCGTTGCGGCATGTGAACTCTTAGTTGAGGCATGCATGTGGGATCTAGTTCCCTGACCAGGAATCGAACCTGGACCCCCTGCATTGGGAGTGCAGAGTCTTACCCACTGCACTACCAGGGAAGTCCCCTGTTATAAAATCAGAGGCAGCTAAGTGTGATGTCCAAGATACACACTGCCTGACTTTGGTTCTGGGCTCGTCCACCATCAGTGTGAACTTTGTGCTTCATTTTCCTCATCTGTAAAATGGGGATAATAGTGGTACTTACCTCATTAGGCTTGGGGTGGACTAAGTCTGTTAATATCTTTCAAGCACTTAGCACAGTGCCTGGTCCACAGTAAGCACTATTTAGGTGTTTGCTGTTGGTATTATAAGTTGGGAAATGGGTACTTACTCTCAGGAAAGCACAGCGTCCCCACCCGGATACAGAAACAAGCAAGGAATGAAAATGGAATTAATAAAGATGGTTTTATTCCTTATACTTAACATACATATAAAAGTGTGGGGATGCAGTTCTCTGATGCCCACAGTTCAGTCATCAAGTAGGTTGGTCACTAAGTATTCTCCATAAATCACATCATATCATGAACCATTTCTCTTTAAATTAGGACTTATTGAGTTCAGTGTGAGGCATACCAGATTGCTTCTATAGTATAAATACTTGGAAGAAAAAGTAGATGGTGGGTACTGAAAAAATGGCTTATTTGAGAATGAGTTAGGGGGATAGTGGTGTCAGGACATGAGTCATCAATTTCAGTCTGTTTTTTGCGAATTTGAAGGTATTCGTTTTGTACTTTCATGGAAGTCTTTGAAGTTCTTCCTGTTTTACTTTCATGAAAGTTTTGCTGATTCCAAGCTTCAGTGCTCCATGGAGATACGGAGGCTTGGACTTCTCAAACCTTGGCGAAAATGTTGACATTACTCTTTACATCAGATTGTCTTCTGGTGGGCCAGGCAGGTAGGGATCATGCTCTTAAGAATTATGAAAGCCTGCATTCTAGAACAGTGATCTTTCACATTTTGGCATGTATATCAAGAACGTGGAGTGCTTCTCGCCAGTGTTGACCTCCACCCATTGGTATCCTGATGCAGTAGATCTGGCTGGGGACTAAGAACTCACATTTTCAACAAGCACCTCAGTTGACTAATGCAATTGGTCCATCCACCCTTTGAACAGTACTATTCTTGGGCTAATCAAAAACAAACTGGAACTCCATTATCGGTTAGTTTAGTAAGGTCTCTTTACAGTGAAGAGGTGAAATAATTTATAATTTATAATTTCCATATTGGGTACAGCTTTGACTGGGCATTCATAAATGCCCATTTTTCACCTATGACCGAATCATCATTTTCTTCAAAAGGTCAGCCTGCAGGTGTGTTATTCATAAACTTTATTCAGTGTTTCTTGACACTTACCAAAAAGTTTCTTTTCAAGTAAGTTATACAGTTTCAATTCAAAATTTCGTGTGCTTTGAATTCTAGCAAAGAATTGATGGAATGTCGGTCAATAATGTTTTTTATTTATTTGAGGACACTATGCAATTCATATTTTTATAGTCAGATCCCAGAATCTGTAGTTAAAAACTCCACAGAAAGACAGCTCTAATGGACATTTGCTGACTGTCACCATGCAATCATTTGCCACCAAGAGAGCATTGTCCTCAAATATAATTGAAATAAAACAGTTACTGCGCTGCTGTAAATCTAAATAGCAGGAAAATAGTAGGCTAGACTCCCCCCGCTTGCTGAGGACACCTTAATGGAAACATAAATACCATAATCATATGCTTTTTGCATGCATTTTACGACTAAAGAGAAAATGCCGATTTTTAAAAGAAAAGACCTCTGTGAACTTGTTTTTTCCCCCATTAAAAACCGGAATCCAGTTGTGTCAAAAGTCTGGCAAACACAGAACAAAACTAATTTTCTTAGCTACAGGCTGTTATTAAACAAGTGCTCTTTTTAAAAGGTTGGGTCATATAACAAAGTTGTATTTGCTATTCAAAGAGTCAAATACAATTTTATTTACTTACATTTACTTAGTTATTATTTTTTTAATCTCAGCTTTTCTTGAGATGTGAGAAAGTGATTTTCAAATGGAATCCGTCTCATTGTAACATGTGTTTTGCACATGTTTTGCTGATGAATGAGCTCCACCCTGGCCCCATCTAAGTGTCCCCACTACCCATCTCTGACCTTGGCCAGCTCCATCCACCTCTGTCTGTGCCTGGACCACCTCTCTCTCCCTGCTTGCTGAGGATGGGTTTTCCTTCCTCTTGGCCGGCCCTGGGAACACCCTTCTGGATCCCAGCCCCACCCCTGCAAGGAGCCTGCTCCTCAGGCTCCCCTCCTGGTCCCTTCTTAGCCTGTGTGTCTCTGCTGTCACTTCTGCGTAGCTGGTGAACATGATGTCTTGATCATGCTGTTTAAAAAAAAAAAAATTGTTTTTTAACCTCGGGCTATTCTCTGCCCTATTTTTCCTCTTCACTTCTAATCCAGACTTCTTGAAAGATTAATCTAGGATTGATAGAGACTGCTGTTTCTTCTTTCCTACATCTTGTTCACTCCATGTGGTAGGCATAATAATGGTCCCCCAAAGATGCCCCTGCCCTAGTCCCTGGAACCTGTAAATATGTTACTTCATGCAGGAAAAAGGATGCTGCAGATCTGATTACGTTAAAGATCTTAAAATGGGGACGTTTCCCTGGATTCTCCAGATGGGCCCAGTGGATCATAATTGAAGGAGGTGGGAGAGTCAAGGTTGGAGAGAGACTTGAAGATGTAGGCTGTTAAAAAAGGAAATCCTGCAATAGGCAACAACAAAAATGAGCCTTGAGGACGTTATGCTAAATGAAATAAGTCAATCACAGAAGAAAAAATACTGCATAACTCAAATTTATATGAGGTATCTAAAATAGTCAAACTTAAAGAAGCAAAGAATAGAATCATAGTTGCCAGGGCTGCGGGAGAGGGAAATGGGGGATTGCTAATATATGGGTATGAAATTTCAGTTATGCAAGATGAAAAGCTTCCTGAGATCTGCTATACAACATTGTGCCCATAGATCAAAACACTGTATTGAATGCTTGTTGAAATGTAAATTGAAAATTTGTTGAGAAGGAAGATCTCAGGTTAAGTGTTCTTACCACAATAAATTTTTTAAATGTGCAAAAAAAAAAAAAAAGATGCAGGCTGCTGCTGTGAAGACAGGAAGGAGCCTTGAGCCCAGGAGGGCAGTGGATTCTAGAAGCTGGTAAAAGCCAGAAAGCAGATTCTCCTCTAGAGCCTCCAGAGGGAACCAGCCCTGCTAGCACCTTGGTTTAAGCCCAGTGAAACCAATTTCAGACTTCTGACCTCCAGCACCCAAATATGATAAATTGTAGTTATCTTAAGGCAGTAGGTTTGTGGGCATTGGTTCCAGCAGCCATGCTGTGTTAGTCTCCCAGTGGCCTCCTGGACTCCTGGTTTAGTGAACACTTCTGTTCTTTCCCTCTGGGTCACTCTGGCCTCCGTGAAGCTCTGTTCTCTTCGTTTCTATGTACAATACTGCTATCTCTTGCTTCCTCCTTCCTTTCTGACTGTTCCTTCACTGTCTCTTTAGAGAGTCTCTTCTATTTGTCCCCTAACTTTGGATCCCCTAAAGGAATAGCTCTGGACCACTGCTATTCTCTACACGTTCCTTTTGGATTTTTTTTTTGAATTAACACCTTTAATAAAAGAAGACAATTTCAGCTCTTAGAAAAACAATATTAATGTCAGTACTTGTAATGAATAACTCATCCTATTTACATATTATGGATTTTTAAAATTTTAATCAAAATTTGGAATGAAGAAGAAATTATAAAATTAATAGTGGAAGGCCATTTTCTTTTTTTTTTAATTTTTGAATTTTATTTAATTTATTTTTTTTATACAGCAGGTCCTTATTAGTCATCAGTTTTATACACATCAGTGTATACATGTCAATCCCAATCGCCCAATTCATCACACCACCACCCCCAACCCCTGCCGCTTTCCCCCCTTGGTGTCCATACGTTTGTTCTCTACATCTGTGTCTCTATTTCTGCCCTGCAAACCCTGTACCATTTTTCTAGGTTGCACATATATGCGTTAATATATGATATTTGTTTTTCTCTTTCTGACTTACTTCACTCTATATGACAGTCTCTAGATCCAGCCACATCTCTACAAATGACCCAATTTCATTCCTTTTTATGGCTGAGTAATATTCCATTGTATATATGTACCACATCTTCTTTATCCATTTGTCTGTCGATGAGCATTTACGTTGCTTCCATGACCTGGCTATTGTAAATAGTGCTGCAATGAATATTGGAGTGCATGTGTCTTTTTGAATTGTGGTTTTCTCTGGGTATATGCCCAGTAGTGGGATTGCTGGATCATATGGTAATTCTATTTTTACTTTTTTAAGGAACCTCCATACTGTTCTCCATAGTGGCTGTATCAATTTACATTCCCATCAACAGTGCAAGAGGGTTCCCTTTTCTCCACACCCTCTCCAGCATTTAGTGTTTGTAGATTTTCTGATGATGCCCATTCTAACTGGTGTGAGATGATACCTCATTGTAGTTTTGATTTGCATTTCTCTAATAATTAGTGATGTTGAGCAGCCTTTCATGTGCTTCTTGGCCATCTGTATGTCTTCTTTGGAGAAATGTCTATTTAGGTCTTCTGCCCATTTTTTGATTGGGTTGTTTGTTTTTTTAATATTGAGCTACATGAGCTGTGTATATATTTTGGAGATTAATCCTTTGTCCGTTGATTCGTTTGCAAATATTTTCTCCCATTCTGAGGGTTGTCTTTTTGTCTTGTTTATGGTTTCCTTTGCTGTGCAAAAGCTTTGAACTTTCATTAAGTCCCATTTGTTTATTTTTGTTTCTATTTCCATTACTCTAAGAGGTGGATCAAAAAAGATCTTGCTGTGATTTATGTCAAAGAGTGTTCTTACTATGTTTTCCTCTAAGAGTTTTATAGTGTCTGGTCTTACATTTAGGTCTCTAATCCATTTTGAGTTTATTTTTGTGTATGGTGTTAGGGAGTGTTCTAATTTCATTCTTTTACATGTAACTGTCCAGTTTTCCCAGCACCACTTATTGAAGAGACTGTCTTTTCTCCATTGTATATCCTTGCCTCCTTTGTCATAGATTAGTTGACCATAGGTGCGTGGGTTTATCTCTGGGCTTTCTATCTTGTTCCATTGATCTATGTTTCTGTTTTTGTGCCAGTACCATATTGTCTTTTTTTTTTTTTTTTCATATTGTCTTGATTACTGTAGCTTTGTAGTATAGTCTGAAGTCAGGGAGTCTGATTCCTCCAGCTCCATTTTTTTCCCTCAAGACTGCTTTGGCTATGTGGGGTCTTTTGTGTCTCCATACAAATTTTAAGATTTTTTGTTCTAGTTCCGTAAAAAATGCCATTGGTAATTTGATAGGGATTGCATTGAATCTGTAGATTGTTTTGGGTAGTATAGTCATTTTCACAATATTGATTCTTCCAATCCAAGAACATGGTATATCTCTCCATCTGTTGCTATCATCTTTAATTTCTTTCATCAGTGTCTTCTAGTTTTCTGCATACAGGTCTTTTGTCTCCCTAGACAAAAGGTTTATTCCTAGGTATTTTATTCTTTTTGTTGCAATGGTAAATGGGAGTGTTTCCTTAATTTCTCTTTCAGATTTTTCATCATTAGTGTATAGGAATGCACGAGATTTCTGTGCATTAATTTTGTATCCTGCAACTTTACCAAATTCATTGATTAGCTGTAGTAGTTTTCGGGTGGCATCTTTAGGATTCTCTATGTATAGTATCATGTCATCTGCAAACAGTGACAGTTTTTCTTCTTTTCCAATTTGTATTCCTCTTATTTCTTTTTCTTCTCTGATTGCCGTGGCTAGGAATTCCAAAAGTATGTTGAGTAATAGTGGTGAAAGTGGACATCCTTGTCTTTTTCCTGATCTTAGAGGAAATGCTTTCAGTTTTTCACCATTGAGAATGATGTTTGCTGTGGGTTTGTCATATATGGCCTTTATTATGTTGAGGTAGGTTCCCTCTATGCCCACTTTCTGGAGAATTTTTATCATAAATGGGTGTTGAATTTTGTCAAAAGCTTTTTCTGCATCTATTGAGATGATCATATGGTTTTTATTCTTCAATTTGTTACTATGGTTTATCACATTGATTGATTTACATATATTGAAGAATCCTTGCATCCCTGGGATAAATCCCACTTGATCATGGTGTATGATCCTTTTAATGTGTTGTTGGATTCTGTTTGCTAGTATTTTGTTGACGATTTTTACATCTATATTCATCAGTGATACTGGTCTGTAATTTTCTCTTTTTGTACTATCTTTTTCTGGTTTTGGTGTCAGGGTGATGGTGGCCTCATAGAATGAGTTTGGGAGTGTTCCTTCCTCCGCAATTTTTTGGAAGAGTTTGAGAAGGATGGATGTTAACTCTTCTCTAAATTTTTGATAGAATTCACCTGTGAAGCCATCTGGTCCTGGACTTCTGTTTGTTGGAAGATTTTTAATCACAGTTTCAATTTCTTTACTTCTGATTGGCCTGTTCATATTTTCTATTTCTTCCTGGTTCAGTCTTGGAAGCTTATACCTTTCTAAGAAGTTGTCCATTTCTTTCAGGTTGTCCATTTTATTGGCATAGAGTTGCTTGTAGTAGTCTCTTAGGATGCTTCGTATTTCTGCGGTGTCTGTTGTAACTTCTTTTTCATTTCCAATTTTATTGATTTGAGTCCTCTCCCTCTTTTTCTTGATGAGTCTGGCTAATGGTTTATCAATTTTGTTTATCTTCTCAAAGAACCAGCTTTTAGTTTTATTGATCTTTGCTATTGTTTTCTTTGTTTCTATTTCATTTATTTCTGCTCTGATCTTTATGATTTCTTTCCTTCTGCTAACTTTGGGTTTTGTTTGTTCTTCTTTCTCTAGTTCCTTTAAATGTAATGTTAGATTGTTTATTTGAGATTTTTCTTGTTTCTTGAGGTAGGCTTGTATAGCTATAAACTTCCCTCTTAGAACTGATTTTGCTGCATACCATAGGTTTTGGATCGTCTTGTTTTCATTGTAATTTGTCTCTAGATATTTTTTGATTTCTTCAGTGATCTCTTGGTTATTTAGTAACATAGTGTTTAGCCTCCATGTGTTTGTGTTTTTTACATTTTTTTCCTTGTAATTCATTTCTAATCTGATAGCGTTGCGGTCAGAAAAGATGCTTGATATGATTTCAATTTTCTTACATTTACTGAGGCTTAATTTGTGACCCAAGATGTGATCTATCCTGGAGAATGTTCCATGCACACTTGAGAAGAAAGTGTAATCTGCTGTTTTTGGATGGAATGTCCTATAAATATCAAGTAAATCTATCTGGTCTATTGTGTCATTTAAAGCTTCTGTTTCCTTATTTGTTTTCATTTTGGATGATCTGTCCATTGGTGTAAGTGAGGTGTTAAAGTCCCCCAGTATTGTGTTACTGTCGATTTCCTCTTTTAGAGCTGTTAGCAGTTGCCTTACATATTGAGGTGCTCCTATGTTGGGTGCATATAGATTTATAATTGTTATATCTTCTTCTTGAATTAATCCCTTGATCATTATGTAGTGTCCTTCCTTGTCTCTTGTAACATTCTTTATTTTAAAGTCTATTTTATCTGATATGAGTATTGGTACTTCAGCTTTCTTTTGGTTTCCATTGGCATGGAATATCTTTTTCCATCCCCTCACTTTCAGTCTGTATGTGTCCCTAGGTCTGAAGTGGGTCTCTTGTAGACAGCATATAGATGGGTCTTGTTTTTGTATCCATTCAGCAAGCCTGTGTCTTTTGGTTGGAGCATTTAATCCATTCACGTTTAAGGTAATTATCGATATGTATGTTCCTATGACCATTTTCTTAATTGTTTTGGGTTTGTTTTTGTAGGTCCTTTTCTTCTCTTCTGTTTCCCACTTAGAGAAGTTCCTTTAGCATTCATTGTAGAGCTGGTTTGGTGGTGCTGAATTCTCTTAGCTTTTGCTTGTCTGTAAAACTTTTGATTTCTCCATCGAATCTGAATGAGATCCTTGCCAGATAGAGTAATCTTGATTGTAGGTTCTTCCCTTTCATCACTTTAAGTATATCATGCCACTCCCTTCTGGCTTGTAGAGTTTCTGCTGAGAAATCAGCTGTTAACCTTATGGGAGTTCCCTTGTATGTTATTTGTCATTTTTCCCTTGTTGCTTTGAATAATTTTTCTTTGTCTTTAATTTTTGTCAATTTGATTACTGTGTGTCTCGGTGTGTTTCTCTTTAGGTTTATCCTGCCTGAGACTCTCTGTGCTTCCTGGACTTGGGTGGCTATTTCCTTTCCCATGTTCAGGAAGTTTTCGAGTATAATCTCTTCAAATATTTTCTCTGGTCCTTTCTCTCTCTCTTCTCCTTCTGGGACCCCTATAATGCGAATGCTGTTGCGTTTAATGTTGTCCCAGAGGTCTCTTAGGCTGTCTTCATTTCTTTTCATTCTTTTTTCTTTATTCTGTTCCACAGCGGTGAATTCCACCATTCTGTCTTCCAGGTTCACTTGTCCGTTCTTCTGCCTCAGTTATTCTGCTATTGATTCCTTCTAGTGTATTTTTCATTTCGGTTATTGTATTGTTCATCTCTGTTTGTTTTTTCATTCTTCTAGGTCTTTGTTGAACATTTCTTGCATCTTCTCGATCTTTGCCTCCATTGTTTTTCCGAGGTCCTGGATCATCTTCACTATCATTATTCTGAATTCTTTTTCTGGAAGGTTGCCTATCTCCACTTCATTTAGTTGTTTTTCTGGGGTTTTATCTTGTTCCTTCATTTGGTACATAGCCCTCTGCCTTTTCATCTTGTCTGTCTTTCTGTGAATGTGGTTTTTGTTCCACAGGCTGCAGGATTGTAGTTCTTCTTGCTTCTGCTGTCTGCCCTCTGGTGGATGAGGCTATCTAAGAGGCTTGTGCAAGTTTCCTGATGGGAGGGACTGGTGGTGGGTAGAGCTGACTGTTGCTCTGGTGGGCAGAGCTCAGTAAAACTTTAATCCACTTGACTGCTGATGGGTGGGGCTGGGTTCCCTCCCTGTTGGTTGTTTGGCCTGAGGCAACCCAACACTGGAGCCTACCTGGGCTCTTTGGTGGGGCTAATGGCAGACTCTGGGAGGGCTCACGCCAAGGAGTACTTCCCAGAACTTCTCCTGCCAGTGTCCTTGTCCCCACAGTGAGCCACAGCCACCGCCTCCCTCTGCAGGAGACCCTCCAACACTAGCAGGTAGGTCTGGTTCAGTCTCCTATGCTGTCACTGCTCCTTCCCCTGGGTCCCGATGCACACACTACTTTGTGTGTGCCCTCCAAGAGTGGAGCCTCTGTTTCCCCCAGTCCTGTCGAAGTCCTGCAATCAAATCCTGCTAGCCTTCAAAGTCTGATTCTCTAGGATTTCCTCCTCCCGTTGCCAGACCCCCAGGTTGGGAACCTGACGTGTGGCTCAGAACCTTCACTGAGCCACGGAGTCCAGTGGGTGGACTTCTGTGGTATAAGTGTTCTCCAGTCTGTGAGTCACCCACCCAGCAGTTATGGGATTTGATTTTACTGTGATTGCGCCCCTCCTATCGTCTCATTGTGGCTTCCCCTTTGTCTTTGGATGTGGGGTATCTTTTTTGGTGAGTTCCAGTGTCTTCCTGTCAATGATTGTCCAGCAGCTAGTTGTGGTTCTGGTGTTCTCGCCAGAGGGAGTGAGAGCACGTCCTTCTACTCTGCCATCTTGGTTCCTAATCTCTCCTTTTGGTTTTAATTGCTGTGAGGCACTGGTGATGCACAGTCTGCACTAGCCCAGCCCTCTCTGTAAGCCCCAGGTTCTTGGAGCTAGCTACCAGCACATGCTTCCTGTGCCTACCAGGCACCTGAACCCAACCCATCCAAAATGAAATTCATTGTTTCTCAGTCCAGATCTCCTCTAGTATCATCAGCCTGATCTCAGTGAATGCTGTCACCACCCACACATTTACTCTTGACCAAGCCTTTCTTCTGCAGCCAGCCTCCCTCCCCAGACGTCAGTCAATGGCAAAGGCCTACCAATTTTACATCCCAAATAATTCCAAACCCTTTCTCTCCTTCTGTTCCGCTACACATGGAAGCTGGCAGTAGTCTTGTAACTCTTCCCCCAGCCTCCAGTCTTGTTATTCTCAAATCCCTACTTCACCCCATACCTGGAGTTTTCTATCTCAAATAAAAATCTGATATCTCGTTTTCTTGCTTAAAATTATTCTGTGGCTGTTTATCATCTCCAAGATACAGTCCAAGCCCTCAGCGTGAGGTTCATGGGCCCTAAGACCTCCTGTTTCAGCCTCATCCCTAATCATGTCAGGCTGTGTCATATTGGCTCACATCATACTTTCCTAATAGAGGATCAGTCTCAAAGTATAAATCCAACTTCATCTAATACATGTATGAATTAAGTGGCTCTTTGGTGTTATATGTTCTGCAAATGTTAAATTTTGGTGAGTTAGAACAAGCCATCACCATTCATTAAGCTATTCTAATATAGTTAGAGATGCAGCAATTAAGTTAAAGGCTGAGGTGACATAAACAACCCAACAACTGAAATCTCGAAAGTAATAAAGCCATAAATAAGGTCATAGCTAATTTTAAAGACTTCTTTTTTAATTCTTTTTGTTGATTAACAATGCCTGAAACCACAATTTATTTGGAGAAGTAATGCATAATGGGGGTTGTTTATTTGTATATTTATTTTAGCCTTAGAGAAAGTTTAAATATTCTGCAGAAGTATCAGGGTAAGCAGAAACTATTTTAGACCTTGGTACCTATCAGGCAAATAGTCCTCCAGCAGAGCGTGTTTGTTTTGTTTTAATGTCTTTCCCTCTGCAAGGCACTGAATTTTGGGTCTTTGATGATGAGCTGGCCACATTGGTGGAAATTCCCTTTAGCTGCTTGGTATTTCATTTGATTTTAGCCTTCAAACAGAAGCGCTAAGATCCTGCTTTACATGCAGCTCAGCACAGTAACTCATCTTTTTATTTTGACCAACTGCTTGGTTCTTCTGTCCTTTAGACAGTCCAAACCTGTGGATTCAAGTGCCAATCTTATTGGTATTTAGTGGTCTTAGGTTGGTGTTTTTTTCCTTCTTGCTTTTGCACCAGGATAGAATATCAATCAACTCAATATAAATTCATTTATGTGGATTTATGTGGAGCCCTGTTGTGAGATGCATTTTCAACTTCTTGGGAGACTTATCAAGATCTGAATCCAAAATCCATTTTTAAATTAACTTCCCAGATGTTCTAGAGCTTTTCCTTGGGCACCCCCGCCCTCAGTGTGGATAACTGTTTGATTATTCTTTATTTGCCGTTTCATTCCTCTCCTTCCTTTAGTGCCCCACTGGTTGACTTTGTGTAACTTTGTGTAAGCAGTAGTTGATTAAAAATGATGTTTGTTGTCTTTTCCAATCAAGGAAGTCCTTAGATTCTTCCACTAAAATAGATGTGTAGATAGAAATGTGAAAATTCCAAAACTTTTGTATTGTCACAGAACAGAAAATGATTAGATAATTCATATATTCTGTGGATCTGTAGTAATTATTTAATATGCATTTAAAATTGCATAAAAGGGACTCAATAAATAGAATGAATAAATATTATTATAAATATACATTTCTGTAAAACAACTTTTTTTTTTTTTTTTTTGGCTGTGTCACACGGCTTGCAGGATCTTAGTTCCCTGACCAGGGATCGAACCCATGCCCCCTGCAATGGAAGCACAGAGTCCTAACCATTCGGCCACCAGGGAATTCCCCAAAACAAATATTTTTAAAACTATATTTTCTATTTCACTTTATACTTTTCATTATTATTTCTAGTCAATAAACTATACAGGGATTATATCGTTGAATCCTTAGGGATACAGAGTTTTGAAAATATTTGTCCTTGAAACAAAATGCCTTGGGCCCGGGTAAGCATCTCCAAGGTGGTTCCTTTTGGTAGGGCAGGTGGCTCTTTCAGCTTAGCTTTTTTACAAATAAGTTTAGTATAATTTAAAAAGTTAAGCAGATGTTATCGGGCAAGAAACTAGCCTTAGCCTGGATTTGCATATCTTTATTGCCCATGTTTTGAGGGAAATTCTTGGTTATCTCCCAGAGAGGCCTGCCTGACCCAGGCTCCGGAGATGTTAACCTTCTGTGGGTAGAGCCTGACTGAGCCTGGAGCAAACCAAGGAATAACAGGCCAGTGATCCTGGCTCATATCAAAGCTCAGATTCTCCAAATGAAATGAAGAACTTAACATCTTCAGGAGTCTGGAGGATGTCCTGGGTGTGCATGAATCCAAACTAAAACGTGCTTACTTGGAACGGATCGGTAATGTCAATCTGAATAGAGGAAATAGCATAAAGCCTGAATTAAAGGCTCTATTCAAAGATACCATACTTTGAATTTTAAAGAGCACCCAGCAACTCAGATGAAGGGCTACCAGTGCTCCAGTGAGCAAACCTTTAGTTTTTAAACATTATAAATTGTTTTTACTATAGGGGCTGTTATGAATGGAATGTGTCCCCCTAAATTCATATGTTGATATCCTAACCAACAATGTGATGGTATCAGTAGGTGGGACCTTTGGGAGGTAATTAGGTCATGAGGATTAAACCTTCATGAATGGGATTCATGCTCTTATAGGATGAGACAAGAGAGCTTGCTTCCTCTCTCTGCTGTTAGCTATGTGAGGATACAGGAGGGCAGCCATCTGTCAACCAGGAAGAAGGCCTTCACCAGACACTGGATCTGCTGGCACCTTGATCTTGGACTTCCAGCCTCTAGAATTGTGAGAAATAAACGTGTGCTGTTTAAGCCAAAAAGAAAAAGAAAAAAACAATTGTTTTTTTTCTCATTTAGGTATATATCCAATTTGCTTAAATTTTGTTTAGATGAGACACATTTTTTGATCTCAACACCACTGGAATAGAAAAGGATTATCCTAAATTCCCTTCAAAGAAATCCTCCTAAAATCCCATTTCTACTATAAATTTGTATTAAAAAAAATTTACTAGGGGAAAGACAGATTTCTTCGTAGATTTTCAAAAGTTGTAAATGGTGGTGTCTAAAATAATTACAAATTACCTGTCTAAGAAAAATCCTGCTATACTTTCATGCAGACTTCATATAATTCTGGAACTGTGAAAATATATTTAAAAATAAAAGTATAGCGTTGTCTTTCATGAAGGAAAATGTGACTTTAAGGAAAACGTTTGGCATACTAGAACTTACCGATTATCATGACAAGTCTCTCCAGATAATCTGCATGACCACCAAATACCAGATATCTTTTGCTTCTCTTCTCTGGTCTCTGCTTTGATACTTAATGGGTCATTCAATGCCAGGTATGAAGTTTGAAAAGCAATAGTTGCTTTGTCTTTTGAAGGTTGTATAATCAATTGGACCAGCGTCAGGCGTGTAGGCAGAGAAGTGGTAAAGTAAAGTGTTCACTCCAACTTTGCTTTGAATCCAGATGGCGCTTAGAATTCTAAAGAACACTGGGAGCAGAGATGGACAGGATGCAGAGGAACTGGGGCTTACTGGGGGACATGGGGTATCTGTGGAACAAGTTACAGACTCCAGGGAGTTCCACGAAACTCCCAGCCATTGTGGATTCGGACGAGGATGGTAAATTCTGGCAGGTGGCACTCCGTGTCTTGAGGAATGAGGGTTTTCTCTAAATTTCACAGTCACATGTGGCCTGTGGAGGAAAGGAGGACCTAGAAATGACTTCGATTCTGTATAATTCTAATTCCGATGCAGGAGAGTTCCAGTTTCGGTTTTGGTTTTGCAAGCTGCATTAGCATGACTTAAAAACTCACCTGCTTTGTGACAGAAACTAAAGCTGAGGATAAATACTTATTTCGAATTATTCTCTTTTTCTTCCATTTCCTTCTTTCCTTTCATCTGGATGTTTAAGCTTTGTGAAATCTTCAAGGGCTAAATCTTTAAGGGCTCTTTGAACAAGCCCCAGATTCTTGTACCTGTTCTTCTTCCAGCCCCCATGGCTGTCCATTCCCCTCCCCAACAATTATTTGGCAGCTGCAGTGTACAGGGACGTGGGAGGTGTCTGGGATACAGAATTGAATAAGAAATTCACCTCCCACTTCCTCTTACCTGGTGTCACGTGACAGACCACGAAACGTATTGTACCCAGAGTGATATGAATTCAATAGGATGCTAAGGAGATTGGCTCAGGTCAGGGAAGGAGGGGCTTCTAAGAGGTGTTGTGCTTGAGCTCCGTCCTAAATGGGTCAGCACTGTAACATGTATATAATAGATAATGTGAGTAATATAATTATATGTGTATTTATAGAGATTTGACTGATGGTGCAGCCTAGTTGGTTTACCTGCTGGATTTATATGCTCCTGGCAAATATTAAATATGGTCAACACTTTACTGTATAAATTCCTTGATTCCCTCCTGCCCCTAAGAGCCAGTGGCAGAACTTATAGCTTTTCTCTGAGTGGTCTATGCTTTGCAAAGTGGTATGGGGTATCAGCAAGGAAGGCTCGCCCAGCCCCTAGGGCTCCTGGTATCTTGAACCCTCCTGCATGTGGGACACTGAGGGCTGCAGGATAACAGGACGGAGCCGACATGGGAAGAGATGCTGCAGACCTTACTGGGCAGGAACCGGGTGGTTTCTGTGTGGGCGGCTCCGGTACTGTGAGTGATGTCGACCTCACGGATCAGTTCCAAAGCAGGTTCGTGAGAATAGTAATGTCTTCAGTGTAGCATTGGAGGAATCTGAAATTCTTGTTTTGGCCATTTGTGACTCTGAATGCCATGGGATTCGCCATATTGCTACTTCTGCAGGCTTTGCTGGAGCACCGGGGGTACAGTATCTGTTGAACATCTTCTAGACACAATCTACCTTGCGAAAACAGTTCAGGAAGATGGACACATCTCGTGGAGTCATCATCTAGTCAACGTTTTCCTTCTAATGTGATTTCTAAGGAATTTTATTTGCCCCTGGGAGGATCCCATTCATCCCTCTTTGTAATGAATGAACCCAAAACATACTACCCCGGTTTCTTTGAAAAATCAGCGCATCTTTGAATTGTCTTGGTTTTACTACAAGATTTCCAGCCTTTGTACTAGATCAAGGCCACCTGGATGTAGGTGTAGGGTTGTCCTTGCTGACTGAGGAATTGACAGCCTCCAACAACCCCATCCGCTGATAACTGAAGCAGTGGGTTGGTTGATTTGGAAGGGTGGTGATGCCCTGGTGGTTTACTGGGACTTCCTTTACAGCAATTGCGTGAGACCATCACTCCTCCACTTTCACATCTAGACCATTCTTAAAAATGCTTAAAAGTCAAATGACTGTGCCAGTTCCACCCACATGTGTGTACGCAGGGGTGGAAGAGGCTGTGTTCCTGGAGAGATGAGAACACAGGGTGAAAGTAACGATGATGCTTCCCGTAGGCACTGGTGATAAACTCTGCTGTCTTGGAAGAACCCAGGACTGAGGAAGATACAAGCAGGTCCCTGCCATCCCCCCATCTCTGTGGGGACAGGCCTGTGGAGCCAGGCTTCACCCTTTCCCGTGGACTGGTGTCCTGCTGGAGTGCTCTCTGGGCTGTGCTCCATGCTGGCACTTGGCCAGCACCATGAGTTTTCTCTTGGGCCAGCACTGCCGACAGTGGGAAGGGGGCCACTAGGAAGACGGTTAGTCAGGGAGGGGAAGGTAGGCCAGGTGACAACAAGTCGGTTGTCATTCCAAGCCAATTCTGAGGCATCGCTGGAGCCTCAGGCCTGAGGAGGGAGTGAGTCCCAGGTGCTACCACCTGGAATGCTCTCACGGTCACTTCTATGCCGAGAGCCCACTCCTCTGAGGGACCCAGGCTCTGTCCCCGCAGCAGTGGGGGAGGGGCTTTAGCTGCTATGGGGACACACAAATAATTTAAAATCACTAATCTCCCCCCGTCCTCCCCTGACCTCCCTCACCACCTTCCCTGCTTTATTTTTCTGGCTAGTGCCTATGACATGATGATATGGCATATTCACACTTGAAAAATTGCGTTTGTCATTCATCTCTAGCAAGTAGAATGGAGTTCCATTTTAATGTAGGAGTTTGGGTCTATTTTGTTCATGGCTGTATTCCAAGGCCTGGTACACAGGCATTCAAATATGTTAAATCAGGGCATGAACAAAGAAACCAAACTCCGCAGCAGCACAGAAAAGGCAGTTGTCGGGGTGTAGTGTATGTCAGGAAAACCGGAAGCGTGTGTTTGGGATTTCAGAGAGGGCCTGCTTTAGAAACAAATGTGGAATTTCTATCAGCAAAATGTAGTTAACCGTTTTAATTGTTAAAATCTCTTTTGCTTATGCGAAGTCCACGATGCTTACAGGTTTCCTAGAGCTTATGTAATTTTGAGAGAAAGAGAGAGAGTCGAGACCATACAATGTGATCTGCTAAGAGCGGGTAGGATACAGGTGTGGTTGACACAGGTCTGGGGCCAGCCTGAGCTCACCTCCCAGCGCTGCCAGAACCTTCTGTGCCTCACTTTCTTGCATGTGTAAAATGTGGATAGTGGTCCTTACCTCATTGGGTTTGTGTGCGGATTAAATGAATGAGTCCATGTAAGGCACTTTGAATACTGCCTGGCACGTAGGAGGAGCCCAGGAAGTATTAGTTGCTATTATCATTATGCTGCCACCCCTACCACCATCAGCAGCAGCATCTGTATTCTTGAGTTCATGGGACATTTAGAAACTAAAAGTTTGCTGCATAAATTGTTTTTGCACGGGGATGATATTGGATGATTCTGTATTTTTAAAAGCATCTTTTGTGTGTAAAACTTCTAGGTTTCTCGACTTTTAATTTGGACGCTACAGTTGACGCCTGCAGCTTTTTACATTCTATACCAGGGGTCCCCAGCGGGGCCTGTTGGGAACCCGGGCCTCACAGCAGGAGGTGAGCAGTGGGTGAGCGAGGGAAGCTTCACCTGCCGCTCTGCATCGCTGGCATCACCGCCTGAACCACCCCTCCCCCACCCCATCCAGGAAAAAGCTGTCTTCCACGAAACTGGTCCGTGGTGCCAAAAAGGTTGGGGACCGCTGTTCTATACTGATGCTAGAGGGTGCCTGGCTGAGGACATTTGATTGATTTCTGTAATTAGGAAGCCACTTAACCTGCAGAAATTTGGTATAGTATTTAAGCTTGAATAGGCACCGATTCATTTATTTCCAAAACAGGAGACTAAGGTGACAAGGGTTATGATATTTGCAGCCATGAATGAAGATGGTGCAGGCTTGGGGCTGCAGTCAGATCCTCCCATGACTTGTGATGTGACATGTGGGCGATGCCCACCTTTGGAGATACTGTTTGTGCCTCTTCCTTCTGAAGGTGTGGGCTGGAATAATAAAGCCGTTTTCAATAGCTCTGTGACATACTTAAATAAAAACTACCATGTAATTACATAATATTGGTATTATAAATGCCTTGTATTCATTATGTGATAATTAATTAAAATAGGGTTCAATATTAATAAGTATGTAGTAGAGCATTATAGATGTTTTATTTATGGAACACAGGAAATGTCCCTTGTGATTTTTTTTATTTCCAGCTTGGAAACGATAAATCAAATACGAAAAGGAGCTAGATTTTTTTTTTATGATATGTCTTTTTCAGGCACACTCGTCCATGTACCTGGCATCAGCTACATACATACCTCACAAAGTGAAGTCTGACTATACCCAAGGATAGCTAAATGCCCCATCAAGGAGTCAATGAATGCTTTTGAGTTGTTTTAATTAGCTAGGTGTGATTTAAAGGTTGCCGAAATCAAAAAGGCTTATTCATTTTTCATCAATAATCACTTACCTTAATATTTCATTAGAACCTGCTGATTTGCAGACCTCCTTCTGGGCTTTGATTCGTTACGACTGCAGACATAATTTAACTTTCCCTCTGTTTCTCATTCTGTATGATACTCTTTCATCTCCGAGACACTGTTAAGATGTTTCCAACATTCATGGGGCTGCGAATTGATCCACCCTTTTTTTAAAACTGTACTTAAAGCTAAGGGTTCTAGGCTGTGCAAAGCTCTGTGTGTGTGTGTGTGTGTGTGTGTGTTTAGGCATTTTTCTTTCATCATTTGAATATATGATAATAACGTGCAAATTTTCTGTTTCCTAAGTTCCGAGAGTAAGGACTGATTTCCCATATGCAGAAGTCGGGAAGTAAATAGTTCGGGCGCCTTCTTAGACTATGCCATCAATCTGAAAGAACAAAGCATCATGTGTGTGGCCAACTCAGCAGATGAGACCGCTATCTGTCCTATACCTTGTTTTCAAAACAGTTCTCTGGTTGCTTTAGATGCAGACCTGCACTTGACCTCCGATGCGCTGTGTACCTGTGTGTCCTCAGGTAGTGGTACTGTCCTGTCGCCGGCTTCTGGGCTGCCGCCTGGGGGGCGCTGCTTGGACAGAGCGAGACCGAGAGATGGGCCCGCGCATTAATCTGGCGCATGCGCGGAAGAGAGCCATTCCTCTTCTGAAATTGTCCACTGACTGTGTGACGGATGTCAGCCAGAGACAGCCCGTGCGGGGCATGGGGTCTGATTGGAACCTCTTAAAACCCCAAATAACAAGCACTTCTCCTTTAATGCATAGAAAATCCTAGGTGTTTTGGAAGTCACTAATCTAAAACATGGAAGAATCCCCAACACAGACTGAGATTCTGACAAGCTATTGCTAGTAATGAAAAAATATATAAATACATGAATAGATAGATATTTTCATTTTTCCAGATTAATTATGGAATACTTTATGTCTGTCGCCTATAGGCATGTTAAACAATTTGTATATATTACATATTATTAACTTTCACCAGCTGTACCAGTTTTGAGGCTGAGCAAAAATTGCTTCATGTTAAGAAATAAAAATTTGTGTGCTTCAAAATTTGGTAAATGTATATGTGTTGAAAATTATAAATATTTTCATTGGATGGGAACCTTTTTTTACCTTTTTTAGTATTTCCCAGAAAACATAGTGCTGACTTTCCTCAGGTCCCAGATTTCTATTACAGAAATATTTGAAAAAATTAATAAGCCACCAATAAACATATAAATATCTACTAATGGAGAATTAAAATAACGCTTCTGTGTTAGGAGATATTAGCAACCATTAAAAATTAAAAGTCCTTGTTTGCCCAGAGCTGCTCTTTACATCTTGCTTAACTGTGGAATGTTTGTTGAAAACCCTTTCGATAAAATAAATACTTTAATACGTTGAATATGTTGGAGTTAACATGACTTGCTTTGGATGAGTATGTAGATTTCAATAATTCTATTCTTTGCATGTGACTCTTCACGATTCTGGAGGGGAGTTTTGAGGTAGGGTGGACGATGTCTCTTTTCTAGGCTTCTCCTTTACCTCTGTGATCTTCTCAGCCTTCCTGTCCTGCTTTACAGCCTTTGTTCCTTCTGCACGTGAATGCAGGTCTGAGGAAGCACAGCAGGTGACATTGTCCGCTGATGTGGTTTTAGATTTAGATCTTGGCTCTGCCACTTACTTGGTTGTTTGGCAAGTTATTTAACCTCTGTAAGCCTCGTTAAACTCCACTGTATTTAAATTTTTTTGTCCCATTGTTGGACCATATGTCAGCTGTGTCCTGATTTTTATATTTAGAAAATACATTCTTTATAACCATCCATCATGATCTGTGTTAGCAACTATTGAGGGTAAAAGAGAACTACAGGTCCAGCCTCTGATAGTAATGCTCTTCTAGTCTTTTGGGAGAATAACAGACGGATTTAAATAACACAACCGGTTTTATGGACCATGCTGTTTATTCTAATAGCTAGACCAGAATGGTTTGATTGACTTTTTAAAAATCTGGTATGTATTTTACCATATGGCCAAGGCCATATCTAGAGTGCCAAGCTAATAAGCCTTCTTTTCTCTGCCAGTGAACCATGAAAGTTGTTAGCAAAGCGTTTTATTTCGAATTGATCCATTTTCCAAGCTCTTGGTGATATAAACACCCATCTTAAGAGATAAAGTGTGGATTATGAAGCATTAGTCATTGGAAATTTGTTGCACCAAAGAATCATAGGCAACCAGTATGTAAAATGACCCAGAATAGAAGGTACATAGTATGGTTGAGGATGCCTGAAATGTTATAAAACTACCCTAAGTCAGTTGGTTGTGGGTACACAGTACAGGTTACGTTCTTTTGAATGGTGTTGTAACACAGGAAGAATGTAAAACGTGGGAGTTTAGTAATACTTAGCAATAACATGTTTTTTTAGATAGGTTTTAAAGTAGAATAACTTTGTGCTTTCCTCATCTGTATAAAGGGTTCAGTGTACAAATTCTTCTGAATCATAACCACTAATTCCTGTGTATAGCAATGCAGTAATATAACAGGATTAGGTTGTCTTCTAATCTAATCAATCAATTAAAGAATTCGTGACTTCCCTAGCTTCCTCGGTACCAGCAGAATATTTGTATCTTTCATTTCTCTCCTCCTCGTTTGTGTTTTCCTTTACATCCTTTAGCATATATACCATATTTAAATCAGCTTTTAAAAAGTCCTTTTGCCTCTAATTCCATCATCACAGCCCTTTCTGGATCTGTTTCTATTGACTGATTTTTCTCCTGGTTCTGGGTCACATTTTCCTCCTCCTTCTTATGTCTAATAATTTTTTCATCGGCTGTCAGACATTTTGAATTTTAGGATGTAGAGGATTGTGGTTTGTTCCATCCGGTCAGCATTACCGGAAGTCTAGTCCTAAAGTCTAGTCTGGGTGGCATCACTTCTGCCCCCAAAAACCTGACTGCAGAATCAAGTCCAAACTTCTTAGTGTGACATTCTCCTCCCAGAGAACCATCACGGTCTTAACCCTCTGTATTTGTCCTCGTCAAAACTGTAGTCACTCCAGGCTGTTTCCCATCCCAGAGTACATCAAGCATTTTCCTACCTCAGTTCCCATTACAGGTACTTTTTTGTTGTTGTTAAATCAGTCTGGAACTGATGCATATAGCCCTCTTTATCTCTATTGTTAAAATCCCAATTCTCCAAATGCCATCTTTCTGCAATTTAGTACAACTAGTTGGAATGAATCTCTCCTCTCCCTTGGATTCAAAACAGTTTGTACGTCTATGAACGACTTCCTTAAGTGCCTGTGCAGCATAGTTAGAAGCTGTCTGTCTCCCTCCACTTTTTGCATGATTTGTATTTTTTCCCATGTTCTTCTGGACTTCGTCTTTAGTCATGGTGGGAAATCATTAAGGCATTCCACAAGAGCTGTTGTTAGGACTTGACCGCTGCTAGAAAGCAATCTCAGACGTAAGGATGTGATCACTCTGTACACCTGTACACAGGTTACTTCTCCTGCAAGGAGATAAAGACTTATCTATAAGGAGGTAAAGATAAGGACCATGCCTCATTCGCCCTCATACCCTCCAAATGCTTTTGTACATTCGTAGAGCATTTATAAGTGGGTATGTAGGATGAACGAATGAAAAAATTTTGGCTTCAAGTTGTTTAGTGATTTGATTGATTGATTTAAGAAGATTCCTTTACCTAGCTTCAGCATGTAAGGATAATTCAGTTCATAAAAATTAGCTATCTATAACTTTCCAGTAATGTGTCAGTGACTTGGAACAGAATAGGATTGCTTTACAAATCCATTCTTAAAGTATATTTTTTGGCTAGGACTTTTTTCCCCAAAATAACTATAATTCAGTGTTAATAAAGTTGCATATATATTTTTTCTTTGTACATTTCTTAAGCCAGTGATAATGATATGTTCTTCTACTGATAATGCTGGATTCAAGACCAGGAAACAAAGAGCTTAGGTTATTTTGGGACCCTTCAGTATCTCTATAGTGTCTGTTTTCTTCCTGTGCAGCTATTCAGACACTACTGGCCACTGTATTTAACTAGGCACAACATTTTGCTGATTTCCTTTGTTTCCTGAGTAAGAAACATATTATCCCTTAATCAGCTTCTTTTGAAATGTCTGTGTACACTAAACAAAGTCCTATTCCAATTAATTTCAAATTCTAAGCAAAAGTTCTGGTAATTAAACATTGTCTGAAGGAGCATCCTGTTATTGTACTGCAATGTTGAAATTGAGGTGAGGTAGAAACAATATTCAGCTTATTAGCACATTCATCAATTTCATTGGTCAACGGCACTGAAGGACTATATACTGACGTAAGGAATTTTTTTCTCTCAAACTTAAACACTATGGGACTTTGGGAAACTTAGCACTTCTCTCCCCTCTTCTATAAAATGAAATAGCTACATACGAATAAATAATAATAATCAATCTCTTGTAGGGTTGTGTGGGATAAATGAGATAATACAGGTAAACCATTTGGTACAGTGCCTGCTTGCAGTATTATAAATACATATATTTAATTGTGGTGGAGGTCAAATCTCATGTCAAAACTATATTATGAGATGCAAACTATCATATGTAGGATGGATAAACAACAAGATCCTACTGTAGAGCACAGGGAACTATATTCAATAGCCTGTAATAAATCATAATGGAAAAGAATATGAAAAAGAACATATATATATATAAAAAACTGAGTCACTTTGCTGTACAACAAAATTAACACAATTTTGCAATTCAACTATACTTCCATAAATTTTTTAAAAACTGTATTATGATAAAAAGCCTTCTAATAAGTAGATCTTGAAAATTCAGTGAGAAGCACAGTTACTTGAATACGCATTCTGTTTTAGCACATTATAAATTTCTGGACAACTTCTTGGACTTAATTTTAAATGGAATTTAATCTGTATAAACTGCTGGCCAAACTATGGAGTAAATAAAGTGAGATAATCCCTGACTGTGACATAGTGGGCAGTGTACTTAATATATGTCACATATGCGTGATAACAATTTTGTATGTCTCTAGTGTGTCCTGGGTATGGTATTATAAATGTTGGCATCAGCTGGAATGAGAGCTTTTCAAACTTGGACTGTCGGTAGATGAACCACTGTAACATTAATTGGCGATAGAATTTATTTCATAACGTGTGTGATCTGTTACAGTGGTAAAATAGATTATTTTTAGATTCCCATATAAAATTGTTTTCTCACTAGATAATTATAATTGGCTCTATGTGTAACATAAATTTTAAAAATTTTATGTTATTAGTAACACCAACATAACACGGGAATTAACAAGATAGAAAGGCAGATACATTTTCCCGTTTCTTAAACTGTGGCTGCAAACGGAGAATTGGTTCTGTAAATTATTCTTAATGTGCACACTTTTTAACAAGACTCTTAAAGTGGTAATCATTTCTTGGTTTCCAGCGTCGAGGCGTAGTGATGGTTTGACAGCCATACTGTTGCTTTTGTGGGCGATGAAATATTGGTTTTCATTAAATTTTATGTAAAAAACCCTTATTTAGAATCATAGATTTCTACCATTTTAGAGCAGGAAGGAACTTGATTTACAGCCTCCTGTTTTACAGAAGTGGGAGGAGAGGGGTGGGGATGTGGAAGAAGCTGGGTGCTCCTTATCCCCATCTTTCCAGGTAAGAAAGTCTTGGTACCATGGCAGGAATACCTGACACGGGGGCAGGAAACCTGCGGGCTGGGGGCCTGCTGTCCTCTGTAGAGGCCCAGCCTTGGATGAGTTCTGATCATGAGTAGCCTTTTTTTAAAAAATTATTTATTTATTATTTATTTTTGGCTGTGTTGGGTCTTCGTTTCTGTGCGAGGGCTCCCTCCAGTTGCGGCAAGCGGGGGCCACTCTTCATCGCGGTGCGCGGGCCTCTCACTGTCGCGGCCCCTCTTGTTGCGGAGCACAGGCTCCAGACGCGCAGGCTCAGCAATTGTGGTCATGGGCCTAGTCGCTCCGCGGCATGTGGGATCCTCCCAGACCAGGGCTCGAACCCGTGTCCCCTGCATTGGCAGGCAGACCCTCAACCACTGCGCCACCAGGGAAGCCCATGAGTAGCCTTTTTACAGATTTATAAAACAGGGATAATCATTCCTGGTTTGCCAGTTATGGAAGAAATACATATTCATCAAATAAAGTATATATGTGAAAGCATACTTAAAAACACAAATCCCTACTTGTGTGGTGTATCATACTGTTATAATTACCCCTGCCTGTTGACCTCTATTGCGACCTGTAGAATTATGTTGAGTAGGTGAATTAGTTCAAAGATGGATATGATAGCAGCTTTGAAAAGTAGATATACCTCACCATGCCAGAGGGTTATTGGAATAGTCCTGAATTTAGATATAGATATATTTTTTATAAACACTATCCAAGTAAGAGTCTAATTGGACTTCAAGTGAGAAGAGATTTTTAAAAAAGAACTCAAAATGCACAATCTTGACAGTCATAACCAGATTTCCTTCAAAGTTAAATTAAGTAGACACAGCTGTTTGTGAGTAAACAGTGCATGTGTGATTTGCATGTTTACCATCCTTTTTATTGAGAACCTGGTAAGATGATCTGGCCTGGGAAGTCCAGCTCTATTTCCTCTGAATCCCACGTCGTCCTTGCTACTTCTGCCGGCCGGGGATCGTGGCGCCCTCCGCTCTGTCCATTGCCGTTTTCAGTCTGTTACCAGTTCTCGCTCAGCATCTGGGTGTCCCTTCACTGCACATGGGCCGAGGCACATGACCGGCTCTGTATCAGGTGCTCACCCTACCCCCCTGCTCCCTCCATCCTTCAACCGACTTGGGGCTGCTTCCCACTCTTCTGTTTGGTTCTTTTCTTCATTTCTTCCTTGTCGATGGAGCTCTGGACACTCTGCTCGACTTCTAGCGAGGCCGGCCTGGACGCATGTGTTCCGGCCAGGCCTCCGCAGCCCACCCCATGGCCTCCTCGGGCCTGTCGTGCGTCTGTAACCTCCCACACGGTGGCTGGCAAGCAGCAGGTGCTAATGGATATGCGTATGTGCGTGTGTTTCATGTATGTATGCAGGTACGGGGTATGTTTATGCTTGTTTAGAATGTGTTTCTGTGGGTTTCTATGTGTGTATGTTTGCATGTGTGTTTCATGTATGTACTGTGTGTGCTGTGGATATTTGCATGCATGTCTATTTGTGTGTATGTTTATATGTTTGTATGTCTGTCTGTATGTGGGGTGTGGGCTCCCTGCCCCTTGCTCGGCAAGCACTCTCACCTACACCCAAAAATCCTGCTGGGGGTGGGGGTGGGTGACTGACTCCTGGCTGGGCCACGGAGAAGACCATCCCCATCAGGACCAGAGCAAGCCCTTTCCTTGTGATGCTTCCTGCTGCTGGTTTTCAAAGCACCTCCTTGTCACCAAATCTAAAAATCCTACCTTACCTCCAGGTGGCTATATATCAAAGGCTATTTATCAAACATTTTGCTTTTAACCCTTCTTGCATGCCTTCTAAAACTTCTTCTTCAATAGTATATCATGGAGCGCTTCTAGAAGCTGTTAACATGGAATAACACACAGTAATGTTATGATTCCTTTCACTAAACCTGAAAGCTATCTTACTTATAGAAAAAGTAGAACTTTTTCATATAAAACTTAGAAAATACAGAAAAATTAAAGATCTCACCCCGAGCCAATAATTTTTAACATTTTGGAGTATACACACACAGACTGCTATCTGCATATGTGTACTTATACACAACTAAAAATAGAGTCATGTAACATAGCTCTTTAGAAACCTGCCTTTTTACTTAATATGTCACAAACAAGTATTCTCTTACAAAAGCATGTTTTTAAATGGCAGCAATATTTCATTTCATGGATTTATCTTGGTCAAATTGCTGAACTGCCCGAGCCTCAGTTTTCTCATGTGTAAAAGGAGGTAATAATAATGCCTTAAACGGTCTCAGGGAATTAAACGAGATAACACACAAGAAGCACTGAGAATAATGCCTGTCACAGAAAGTGCTTGATTGATTATTAGGGGCAGTTTTTATTTATCCATTTCCTACTGTCTTTCAAGAACTTAAAATGTACTGTGATCTGTCCTACTACAATTTCCTTTTTCTTTTTTCTTTTTCTTTTTGTCTGCATTGGGTCTTCGTTGCTGCGCGTGGGCTTTCTCTCGTTGAAGTGAGCGGGGGCTACTCTTCGTTGTGGTGCACGGGCTTCTCATTGCGGTGGCTTCTCTTGTTGCAGAGCACGGGCTCTAGGCACGTGGGCTTCAGCAGTTGTGGCATGCAGGCTCAGTAGTTGTGGTGCACGGGCTTAGTTGCTCCACGGCATGTGGGATCTTCCCAGACCAGGGCTCCAACCCATGTCCCCTGCATTGGTAGGCGGATTCTTAACCACTGCACTACCAGGGAAGTCCATAAGGTATTTTTTGTTTTTGTTTTTATTTTTTGGCTGCAGTCTTAACCACTGGACCACCAGGGAAGTCCTGTCCTACTACAGTTTCTTGTGAATCTAAATATGTACTTGTATTTTATCAATCAAATATTTTTAAACTCTAAAAATGTTCTTCATTTTCAAATAGTATTATCAAAAGATGGTAGGACATTTCTATTTAAGGCAAATCCCAAGTTTGAAACACTTTGGTGTTTGCCCTATGCGTTACCATCTGAAGGTACAAGTTCCTCCCACTTCCCTCAGTCTGTCTCATCCTCAGCCTCTGCCACCTCTTCACCCGACCTTTGGCTAAAGGTTGATGTTCCCCTAGGCTGTTACAGAAAGACACCCTGGAGTGCCACTCCATTGGGTCTGGACAGCTCCCCTCCTAGACTCTATTTCCTCTCTCTCTCAGGGCTCATTGGGCTGCTAGCCTCAGAGTGGTATTACACCAAAGAAATTGTCTATCAGAGTTGGGGAATTCACCAATATTCTTTCAGAGTGCATGTGACCTTCAATAAAAAGTTGTTTGATTTAATTTAAACGTTCTTGACCTTCAATAAAAAGTTGTTCTATTTAGTTTAAACGTTCTTATTTTGATTCTTTTCTCTCATTAGGTGAAGTATGTAAGTAAACAAATTTAGAAATGTCAGACTGTTTCTGTTATTTTGGGTTATTTTTTGAAATACCCATCTCTACTTCTACTGAAGATCTAGTCCCCTTTTAAAATATGTCAAAGTTACAGGGCAGAGAGCAGAAGCAAGAAGAACTACAATCCTTCAGCCTGTGGAACAAAAACCACATTCACAGAAAGATAGACAAGATGAAAAGGCAGAGGGCCATGTACCAGATGAAGGAACAAGATAAAACCCCAGAGAAACAACTAAATGAAGTGGAGATAGGCAACCTTCCAGAAAAAGAATTCAGAATAATGATAGTGAAGATGATCCAGGACCTCGGAAAAACAATGGAGGCAAAGATTGAGAAGATGCAAGAAATGTTCAACAAAGACCTAGAAGAATTAAAGAACAAACAAACAGAGATGAACAATACAATAACTGAAATGAAAACTACACTAGAAGGAATCAATAGCAGAATAACTGAGGCAGAAGAACGGACAAGTGACCTGGAAGACAGAATGGTGGAATTCACTGCTGCGGAACAGAATAAAGAAAAAAGAATGAAAAGAAATGAAGACAGCCTAAGAGACCTCTGAGACAACATTAAACGCAACAACATTCGCATTATAGGGGTTCCAGAAGGAGAAGAGAGAGAGAAAGGACCAGAGAAAATATTTGAAGAGATTATAGTCGAAAACTTCCCAAACATGGGAAAGGAAATAGCCACCCAAGTCCAGGAAGCGCAGCGAGTCCCATACAGGATAAGCCCAAGGAGAAACACACCGAGACACATAGTAATCACACTGGCAAAAATTAAAGACAAAGAAAAATTATTGAAAGCAGCAAGGGAAAAATGACAAATAACATACAAGGGAATTCCCATAAGGTTAACAGCTGATTTCTCAGCAGAAACTCTACAAGCCAGAAGGGAGTGGCATGATATACTTAAAGTGATGAAAGGGAAGAACCTACAATCAAGATTACTCTACCCAGCAAGGATCTCATTCAGATTCGATGGAGAAATCAAAAGCTTTACAGACGAGCAAAAGCTAAGAGAATTCAGCACCACCAAACCAGCTCTACAACAAATGCTAAAGGAACTTCTCTAAGTGGGAAACAGAAGAGAAGAAAAGGACCTACAAAAATAAACCCAAAACAATTAAGAAAATGGTCATAGGAACATACATATCGATAATTACCTTAAACGTGAATGGATTAAATGCTCCAACCGAAAGTCACAGGCTTGCTGAATGGATACAAAAACAAGACCCATCTATATGCTGTCTACAAGAGACCCACTTCAGACCTAGGGACACATACAGACTGAAAGTGAGGGGATGGAAAAAGATATTCCATGCAAATGGAAATCAAAAGAAAGCTGGAGTAGCAATACTCATATCAGATAAAATGGACTTTAAAATAAAGAATGTTACAAGAGACAAGGAAGGACACTACATAATGATCAAGGGATCAATCCAGGAAGAAGATATAACAATTATAAATCTATATGCACCCAACATAGGAGCACCTCAATACATAAGGCAACTGCTAACATCTCTAAAAGAGGAAATCGACAGTAACATAATAATAGTGGGGGACTTTAACACCTCACTTACACCAATGGACAGATCATCCAAAATGAAAATAAATAAGGAAACAGAAGCTTTAAATGACACAATATACCAGATAGATTTACTTGATATTTATAGGACATTCCATCCAAAAACAGCAGATTACACTTTCTTCTCAAGTGCGCATGGAACATTCTCCAGGATAGATCACATCTTGGGTCACAAATCAAGCCTCAGTAAATGTAAGAAAATTGAAATCATATCAAGCATCTTTTCTGACCACAACGCTATGAGATTAGAAATGAATTACAGGGGAAAAAATGTAAAAAACACAAACACATGGAGGCTAAACACTACATTACTAAATAACCAAGAGATCATGGAAGAAATCAAAGAAGAAATCAAAAAATACCTAGAGACAAACTACAGTGAAAACAAGACCTGTGGGATGCAGCAAAAGCAGTTCTAAGAGGGAAGTTTATAGCTATACAAGCCTACCTCAAGAAACAAGAAAAACCCACAGCAAACATCATTCTCAATGGTGAAAAACTGAAAGCATTTCCTCTAAGATCAGGAAAAAGACAAGGATGTCCACTCTCACCACTATTATTCAACATAGTTTTGGAAGACCTAGCCACGGCAGTCAGAGAAGAAAAAGAAATAAAAGGAATACAAATTCGAAAAGAAGAAGTAAAACTTTCACTGCTTGCAGATGACAGGATACTATACATAGAGAATCCTAAAGATGCCACCGTAAGACTACTAGAGCTAATCAATAATTTGGTAAAGTTGCAGGATACAAAATTAATGCACAGAAATCTCGTGCATTCCTATACACTAATGATGAAAAATCTGAAAGAGAAATTAAGGAAACACTCCCATTTATCATTGCAACAAAAAGAATAAAATACCTAGGAATAAACCTACTTAGGGAGACAAAAGACCTGTATGCAGAAAACTATAAGACACTGATGAAAGAAATTAAAGATGATAGCAACAGATGGAGAGATATACCATGTTCTTGGATTGGAAGAATCAATATTGTGAAAATGACTATACTACCCAAAACAATCTACAGATTCAATGCAATCCCTATCAAATTACCAATGGCATTTTTTACGGAACTAGAACAAAAAATCTTAAAATTTGTATGGCGACACAAAAGACCCCGAATAGCCAAAGCAGTCTTGAGGGAAAAAAACGGAGCTGGAGGAAACAGACTCCCTGACTTCAGACTATACTACAAAGCTACAGTAATCAAGGCAATATGGTACTGGCACAAAAACAGAAACATAGATCAATGGAACAAGATAGAAAGCCCAGAGGTAAACCCACACACCTATGGTCAACTAATCTATGACAGTGGAGGCAAGGATATACAATGGAGACAAGACAGTCTCTTCAACAAGTGGTGCTGGGAAAACTGGACAACTACATGTAAAAGAATGAAATTAGAACACTCCCTAACACCATACACAAAAATAAACTCAAAATGGATTCGAGACCTAAATGTAAGACCGGACACTATAAGACTCTTAGAGGAAAACATAGGAAGAACACTCTTTGACATAAATCACAGCAAGATCTTTTTTGATCCACCTCCTAGAGTAATGGAAATAGAAACAAAAATAAACAAATGGGACCTAATGAAAGTTCAAAGCTTTTGCACAGCAAAGGAAACCATGAACAAGACGAAAAGACAACCCTCAGAATGGGAGAAAATATTTGCAAACGAATCAACAGACAAAGGATTAATCTCCAAAATAGCTCATGCAGCTCAATATTAAAAAAACAAACAACCCAATCCAAAAATGGGCAGAAGACCTAAATAGACATTTCTCCAAAGAAGACATACAGATGGCCAAGAAGCACATGAAAAGCTGCTCAACGTCACTAATTATTAGAGAAATGCAAATCAAAACTACAATGAGGTATCACCTCACACAAGTTAGAATGGGCTTCATCAGAAAATCTACAAACAACAAATGCTGGAGAGGGTGTGGAGAAAAGGGAACCCTCTTGCACTGTTGGTGGGAATGTAAATTGATACAGCCACTATGGAGAGCAGTATGGAGGTTCCTTAAAAAACTAAAAATAGAATTACCATATGATCCAGCAATCCCACTACTGGGCATATACCCAGAGAAAACCACAATTCAAAAAGACACATGCACCCCAATGTTCATTGCAGCACTATTTACAATAGCCAGGTCATGGAAGCAACCTAAATGCCCATCGACAGATGAATGGATAAAGAAGATGTGGTACATATATACAATGGAATATTACTCAGCCATAAAAAGGAACGAAACTGGGTCATTTGTTGAGACATGGATGGATCTAGAGACTGTCATACAGAGTGAAGTAAGTCAGAAAGAGAAGAACAAATATCGTATATTAACGCATATATGTGGAACGTAGAAAAAGGTACAGATGAACCGGTTTGCAGGGCAGAAATAGAGACACAGATGTAGAGAACAAACGTATGGACACCAAGGGGGTAAAGCCGCGGGGGGTGGTGGTGGTGGTGTGCTGAATTGGGCGATTGGGATTGACATGTATACACTGATGTGTATAAAATGGATGACAAATAAGAACCTGTTGTATAAAAAAAAAAAGGGTACTAATAGACAAGGACTCTAAGACACATCAATAAGTGAGAAAAATAAGGTGTAGAACGGAGAGTTATAATATGCTGCATTTGCATAAAAAATAAGAATGATTTTTCTGCTTTTTGAACTATGTGAATAAATTATATAATTTTGAAAAAAAAAGAAATATTGAGGAGATGGGATTATATTATCTCTAAAATTACAATAAGATTAAAGTTTTATCAATTTAAAAAATATATGACAAAGTTAAATTTCTATTCTGAAGTTCTGTAAATTAAAAAATCTATGTTCATGGTCGTATAATGCAGTTATTAAGAGTTGGAAAGAAAATCCTGTTTAGGCTTTAATTAAGTTGACACGGTGTATCTGTTATTTTTTTTCTCCATTTCATGAGTTACTCAATCTTTCTTATAAGAGGTGGGGAGTGAACATCTCTTGCCTGGACTCCTGTTTCCCAGATAGAGAAGAGTGAAAGTGTTTGGCATGGCCTCGCTTTTTAAGAGCACTTTTTCTGATTTTGAAAATATTTTCTTATGTTTTCCCTTATAATTACACATCTTTTTTCCCCCCATATTTCTCTTTCTTAGTCTAAACCAAGTGTTGGCTGCCAGTTTCTTTGTTCTGGGCCCATATGTGTGGGAGATATTTGGGACTGAGGGAGTTTGTCACCCTCCTGACATCTGTATTGTGGAAGTGGGACTGGCCATTGAGAAAGGCTAACACAAAGACTCCGCCATTCCTTTACCAATGCATTCGAGATCCTGACCACATTTCAAAACCAGGAGAGCCTTGTTGAGCCTGAATCTGTTAGACTCTGAAATGCACCCTGGGTTTTGAGGAAGAAGTGAGCCCATTTATAGCTTTAATTACTCATTTGGGATACTACAGGCTGTTGCCAAAGCCAGTTATCATCAGCTTTGATTAGAAATCAGGAAAGGCAGCTGCTGAAATGCAGAGTGAAAAGAATTGTATTGGATTAGAAAGGCATTCTTTTGAATCTGAAAGAGAAGGCAAGCATCTTTGGGAAACATCTGAATATGCATTTATTTTAATAATTGAATAGCTAGAGGTATAGTACAGTACATTGTAGCTTGGAGTGGTTTTCATTATTAAATTAAGTGCCTTTGTTCAGTTCATCTAGATTTTCCTATTGGCTGCTCTAGTCTTTTTCCTCTTTTAGCTCCATTTTGATGCAGTGTTACATCCCAATTTGTGGGTTGAAATGTGTCAATATTCATAAACTAAATTCATGAACCATCCTCCCAATCACTTGGGCTGATGAAATACCATTTACCAGTGTGAAGCCAAGCCAGGAGAGGCATATAAAAAAGTGCATTCAAATGCTAAGCTTAAAAAGACAGTGTTCTTTATTCCCAATTCTGTGTGTATGAAATACTACTTTGAGTCCTATTATTTTAGCAATGTAATTTCGGATCAGAACGTATATCAGAATAATTTCATAAGTAAATGCTCATAAGTAAATCAATATTTCAGAGTTCAATTCACATGTATGTGTCCATAGCTTGTAAAATCACAAGAAGTGTCAGGAAGATTTACTTTCCACTTTTTGAAAGCTGTTTGAGATGCTGTATGGAAACTTAAGGCTTTATCCTCCTATCTTTTGTTAAACTTCGTTAAAGGCAGCATTTCTCCTGTTTCCACAAAAGATGATCACAGTTGCTTAAGGAAATAGATAAATAAACAACGTATACAGAAGTATGCCTATCCCTTAAATAACTGTGTAAGCACTAAGAATAGTTGGATTTATATTCATATTTGCTGGAGAGTAAACATTTATGCAAATACAGTAAGAAAAATGATCAAACACTTCTCCTCCATGTGCTCTGGCTTCAAAGTAAAGCTGAGAAGTTTCACCCAATTATTTAACTCTAGGCAGTATAATGCTTAAACAAAACAAAGATAACATTCTGTACCTACACAATGGATCAAAACAGCTTTCTTCATCCTCACTTTGGACCATCTGTTTAAAAAAACCCAAAAACCCTCAGGAAGCAAGCCTCTAATCTGTGGTTAAGAGTTTAAAGACTCAGGCTCGTTCTGACAACCCGGCGCTCTGTACGGAGCGCTGTAATAGGTCTCGTATTAGCTGTAAAAGGCTGCGTGGTTTGACCTCGGCATCTGTCACTTACTGTTTCTCTGCTCTTAGTAGGAATTCTTCAGTTCCCTTTATGGAGCATCTAAATCTACGTTATTTTAATATCCGCTGTTATAAATGTTGGCAATAATATTTTCCAGGAGTTAAATTATTCTTAAAGTTTCCAAATGCTTTAAGAATCATAATTCTCAGGGATAAATTGGGAGATTGGGATTGACAGATACACACTACCATATATAAAATAGATAACTAATAAGAACCTGCAGTATAGCAGAGGGAACTCTACTCAATACTCTGTAATGGCCTATATGGGAAAAGAATCTTAAAAAAGAAAGAAAAGAGTGGATATATGTATATGTATGACTGATTCACTTTGCTGTACACCTGAAACTAACACAACATTGTAAATCAACTATACTCCAATTAAAAAACAAACAAACAAAATCTCCAAAAACCTAATCAACAACAACAAAAAGAAAAATAGGGTAGGACCATGCTTCTACAATAAACTATCTTGAAGTCATTAAAAAAAAATTAAAACAAGAATTGTAGTTCTCAGTCCCTCCCCACCCCCCAGCCCCAGCCAATAACACATCTGTGTAACGGAAGTCACTCAGACTTACTGGAGAACAGACTTGATTGGTGCCAAGAGCATTGTGAAGATCGTTATCCCACATTATTCTTTCTTGCATTCCACTAAAACTTTTGAAAGTTTTACCTTGGCTCAAAGATTTGGGCATCTGCTAACATTTTCCGAACTTCAGCATCACAATGGGTTTAGGGCCCTTCCTTCCTGTGATTGAGGGTTGCAAGACAGTCAAGTTGTACATAACATAAACAGGAAAACAACAGCAATGAAAAGGCTTCTAGTTTACTAGAGGTGAAAGAACATTTTTCATAATTAAAGCTTTTAATGACTATCATACTCATTATAGGAAAATGCTATAATGCTATAATATTATTTTTAGTTTTATATCTGACACAGTGAAATGAATGACCTCTTCTTTTTTAGAATTGTGGGAAAACTCAATTTCCTTAGTCAGAATATCCTTAGTCAGAACTCAATGAGATCTGATTTCATGCCGGTCACATTCACACACACACACGTTTGTTTGTTTATGTAAGTCATTGGAGATCAGTAACTAAACAGCAGTGGTAGTTAATGTGGCGTTTTATAAACACATAAATGAATCAGAAAAAAGTGAATTGTCCGCAAAGAGTGACCATTTGTAAATAATGCCATGTCCATTGCAAAAATTCCTGTGAGTAGGAAAGAACAGGACAAAGGCCACTAATTTGAACGCGGTTATACAAAAAAGTCCAAGTGGGAGACTGGAAGAAGGCCTAGAACCTTCTCAGCCCTTGAAGTCATCTTCATCCTTGCACAGCAGGGAGCTGACTTTGCAAATCTCTTCTCTGCTTCTTCCTTGTCTCACCAAACAGTCTTATATTTTCAGGATAACTTTTTGTGACATTCCAACCTTTGGAATTAAAAGGATTTTTATACTTCTATAACAGAATAATCTTACTTTTAAAAAATGGATGCAGAAAGCACAGCAAAACTTAATAAATTCACATTAAGTAGGAGAAAGACCTAACTAAATTAGTGGTCTGAATTATAGAATCTTAAAAGATTTAATAGTAATTTAATTACTTTCAGATTCATGGAGTTCCTTGGAGAAATTGCTTTGGTAAATAGATAAGAAAAATTTACAAATAGCATATCAGTGAGTAAGTAAAGCACTGTTTCCAAACAATCCACCGTGGACTAGGAGTTTTAAGTGGTTTTGTTCCTTGAAGTGAATGCATGTTATGAATTTGCCTTGCAAAACCATTCGCTATGAGACATAAGGAGAGATATTCCTGATTTTTAAACTACTTGTGGTGTTTGGAAGCCCTTCATTTACTCATTCATTCCTGCGTTCATTCACTGAGCAAATACACGTTGAGGTCATTGTGCTGGGGACCCAGAGGTGAGTTCAACAAAGCCCCTGCCTTCCACATCCTGTGGGTTGGAGTTAAGGAAATATGGTTTAATGAATAAATATTTAATTGCAAATTATGTTAAGGACAGAATCAGGGCTCTGAAATACTTCAGGAAGAAAGAGATTTCTTTGAGAAGATGCCATTTGGGCTGAATCCCGAAGAATACAGAGAGGTCAGACGTGAAGGATAGAGCAGTCCAGGCAGAGGGAGCAGTACACGAGCCGGTGAGAGGCAGGGAAACAGTCAGCGTGTTCCAGGAATTAGAAGGAAGCCTGTAGGGTCTGGGATGAAATTGGAGAGGTATGTCGAAATCGAACCTGTCCAGGAAAGGCTTACAGAATGAGCTTTATTCAGTGTCATGGGGGAGCCATTATAGTGTTTTCTAGATTGTAAGCACGATCTGGTTTAGACTTTTTAAATACCCCAATGGCTGCTTTGTGCAAAGTAGATTGTAAAGTGGGTATGTCGGCCAGGAAAACAGAAACTACACTAGACACTCAAACAGGTGGGATTTAGTATGGGGGCCTGGTTGTACAGGGGGTGGAGAGGAAAAAGATAACACAGAAGTTTCTAGGGATAACAAGTGCAGGAAGCAGCTCTCACAACACAGAGTAGAGTATAAGGTGGCTTTGGAGCAGAGACCATAGCGAAATACCCAGCAGCGAGCACAGGAAAGCTGTTGCCCCGTTGTGGAGGTGAGGCTGTTGCCCCATCCATCCTGGAGGCTTGACTAGCTGGTGGGATGGGAAGGGAATCGATTTGAGAGTGACTTTGGAGCTGGAACCAGTAGGACCTGCTGTGATGGCGTGGTTTCACTGAGAAGGAAGTCAAGAGGCACTCCCAAGCCTCTGACTGATGGAGCTAGGAAAACCAAGAGGGGCAGGTATGGGGAGGAATGTAAGCATTGAGTTTAGAACATGTTAAGTAGGGATGTCAAGTAAACCGTTGGGTTTGTGAGTGTGGTGGTCAGAGTTGTGTTGCCAGAGATACAAATGTGGGAATCATCAACTTTCAGACAGTATTAAAAACTGGAACTGGATGGTGTCATGTAGGGAGGGGATGGAGAGAGAGAAGGGCTAGTTCTGAGCTCTGAGGGTCTCCAGTCTTGAGGGGTCAGCACAGGAGTGGGGGAGAGTGAAGGACACAGGATGGAAAGAATAGTAGGAGGGAAATCAAGACAGTGGGATTCTATAGAAACCAAGACCGGAGGGAGGCAGTGGTCACCTGTTCGTAATGGTGCTGAGTGCGTGGAATGAGATGTGGACGGAAGGATGACCATGGGTGTAGCCACATGAGGACGTTTGGCTACATGCTTGATGGGGTGAAAGATGGAAGAAGTCACAGAAGGCCAGGGCCCTCCATTCTGACACAAAGCATCCTGAGGGTACAGAAAGGCCACACTGTTTCCTCAGCTCAGGGCACCATGCAGAGATGGGCCAAAAAAAAAAAAAGGTTATTCAGATCTGGGACTGATGTATGTGAGTCCTGATAGTTTCCTAGCATTTATTCTCTACCTGCCATGAGATGAAGATCCCATCTACGCCTTCAAGTTGCTTTCTCTACAATATAACTTGGGGACCCGAGTACCCAGTGTATACATTGCACAGATCCATCACTTAGTGATTTTTATGACCAGCTTTCTTCAATCATACTGCTCAATAAATGAGGAAAACTCCATTCACAGGCTAAAAGTCCTCACGTTTGGAAAAATCTCAGAAAAGATGTTGTTGGGAGTTTATTTCTTTTAAGAGCTAATGAGGGACTTCCCTGGTGGCGCAGTGGTTGAGAATACGCCTGCTAATTCAGGGGACACGGGTTCGATCCCTGGTCCGGGAAGATGCAGTGGAGCAACTAAGCCCGTGCACCACAACTACTGAGCCGGTGCGCTTAGAGCCCGTGCTCCGCAACAAGAGAAGCCACCACAGTGAGAAGCCCACGCACCACAACAAAGAGTAGCCCCCGCCCGCCGCAACTAGAGAAAGCCCGCATGCAGCAACGAACGCAGCCAAAACATTAAAAAAAAAAAAGAGCAAATGAAAGGCTTGCCTTTCCCAAGTGCCAAAGTGAAACCACACTGCAGCATTTTAACAGGTTTTCTAAACTTTGTAGGTCTGCTCTGGGATGCCAAAGATCAGCATTGTCACCGTAACCTTTTCAAGCTTTGCTGCCTGCCTGTAACACCCAGGTGAAGCCAGCTTTACCGAACGGTCGGGGTGATAAAACTGCCATTGATTGGAGTCTTTGGAAACTGACATTTTGTCAGCTTTATCAGGTCCTAAATATCCCATCTGGATGAAAAGCATAATATAGATGTTGCTCTTATGTACGTAGAAGATGTTTTTTCTAGTAACACCTGCCTCTGCTCTTGGACCAGGATTGGGAAGGGGATTGTTTGCTAAATGATCAATTAATATTTGGACCTTTATTAGAGTCTATAAAATGCCTAACATAGCCCTGAGAGTTTTAGACTATTATCTCTTCTTACAGAATGTATCTTTCAGTTTGCTTTGCTGCCGTAACTAGAGGGATAAGAGCAGAAATCCTATTTCTTGGTCAAAGTGCTATTTTTATAGTAGGACAAAACATGCATTGTTTTACTTTACTTATCAACAGGCCACACTGCTGTTCACTCAGGTTGTGTTTAATAAGTATGTTCTCTTGGGCCAAATGTCAAATATATCCCTAATGAGTTCAGTGACATCACGGAGCAAGCTTATGTTCCCTGCCGAAGTCGGCATTGTTGGAGCAGATCACATTAGCTGGCCTTCGAGCACAGATGCCAAGGTCAGGGCATTAACAAGCAAAAACAGATGAAGATTTAAAGCAAAGTCTGTCCATGTCAGAGAACGGTGGACGGCTGTTTGGAGAGAGTGGTGGAGACTGTCCAGAGGTGGCCTTTGCCTCAGACAAGTTTTCTGTGTCTCTCTGCCTTGTGAAAACCATGTAAGTCAGTGACAGAGCTGAAAGATGATCACCCTTAAGCCACAGCTGCCACTTTGAATGTTGAGTTTTGGAATATGCCACGGACAGCCCTGACGCTCTAAAATTGATTGAAATTTTATGACCTTCAGAGGTAACTAATATATTTCCAGTTAGTATGACTTCTGGAAATAATGAAGTTCAGCCACCAAAGGTTGATTCTTCATAGCAAATAGTTCATGAATAAGTTCTTTATTTGTCTTTTAAGATTGTAGCACTCGAGCACGTGTCCGATGAAAGGGAGAAAAATCTCATGTTGTAGCACACATATTTTTTTTCCTGTAAGGCTGGAGTTTATTATTTTATTTATTTCAAGAAATGTTGCTGTGTGCCTGTGGATATATGGATGTCTGAATCTAATTTGACAAATTTTGGCAGTTTTTTGTGGCTGGGATTAGCCTCTCCTTTGGATGCAGGTGGAAGAAACTAAGAAAGAAAAGCAACATTAGAGGAGATTTATGTTTTTTAAAGTTATTACTTGTACATTTTCTCCTCTGCTTTCTAAATTTGTTGTCATTTTAGGGAGACTAGAAAAAGGGGTTCTCGTTTTGCAGGTGGCTGGTTTGCATTGAGCAGTTAAAGGGCAAAAGAAGGCAAGACATCCCAGTACCAAGTTGATTAAAAGAAACACAGTTTCTGGTGTACAGCAAAGTGAATTATTTATACATATATATATATCCATGTTTTTCCGATTCTTTTCCCATATAGGTTATTACAGAATATTAAGTATAGTTCCCTGTGCTATACAGTAGGTCTTTATTAGTTATCTATTTTATATATAGTAGTGTGTCTATGTCAATTCCAGTCTCCCAATTTATCACTTCCCCCCATATTTCCCCTTTGGTAACCATAAATTTGATTTCAAGATCTGTGAGTCTGTTTCTGTTTTGTAAATAAACTCATTTGTATCATTTTTTTTATTAGATTCCACAACCCTAACACAACATTGTAAATCAACTATACTCCAATTAAAAATTAGTTTTTTAAATATAAAAGAAACACAACATGGAGGAGATAAAATCATTCCAGGGCTGTGTTCCAGTGTGCAGAGGGAGTTGCTGGGCGTGGTAAGCTTCCAATCTCTGTCTTCCCTAAGCAAACAAACACCTAGATACTGGCTATATCGAAGTGTCTTTTTACTATCGCTTTTTGACACATATAAACAAAATGCTTCGCTTTACCAATGTGAATTTAGGAAGAAATCTGTCTTCATAGAGCAAGCTGGGGTAGAGGTACAGGCAAGAATGGGATGGGAATGCGGTGCTTCTGCTACCAGCTGGTGCTGTGGTCTGGACTGGGCTGTGCCTGGTGTATTTCTTTCTATCCAGGAAATCGGCAGGTCGAGGCTTTCCTGGTTTCTGTGTCCGGGGTGGTTTATAGTCTGTTGTTATGTATTTCTTTATTGGTTGCAGTCTTTGATTTGTGGTTGCTCCATGTATTAAATAGAGCCCAAAGGCCAAATGGTTTCCTCCACTCAGGGCCTCCCAGAGCTGGGTGAGGAGAGGTTATCCATATTTGGCATTAAGGTATTTGAGTTTTCTCTCTCACCTCATAGCTGATCAAATGCCTAATTATGAACTAAAGCTATGGTGTTTTCAAACTGTCCAAATGTAGATAGGAATTAATATGAGAACCACGTGATAAGTATTTGTGGATAAAGAGTTTGCACTTAAGACTTTTCTCATGTAACCAAAAGTGTTCAAATGGGCAAATTGGATGAACCGTTTAAAACGAAAGAAATGTTTTCTTTGGTGCCTCTGCCTTCATTCATTCATTCCTTTGGTCATTTGTTCATGCATTGCCCAACAACAGAAATAATGAAGATAGATTAGGTGTGTTGGAAGCATCAGAAATACTGGGTAGAACGTGGTTTGAGATCTTGAGCTTTCAGTCTGGTTACAGACACACACCCCTCCTCCAACTAGAGAAGAATGACAAAAGGACATATGAATAAGAGCAAAATAATACCATTAAAGAGACATATTTAAGCTTAATTGTTGTGGGATGTGTTTAAAAAGAAAAATGCTACACCACCTTTGGAGGAACAGACGTGAACTGCCCCGGAGAGAAGGGGAGGCACCCCATGTAGGAAGAGTCCTGTAGCTGATGCTGAGAAGCTGGGCTTGGGAGCCACTGCCCAGGTGCTGTGACGTGGAGTAGCTGTTTGGGGGGCTGAGGCTTTAGACCAAAAGTAACAGGGGCGCCAGGTACTGGAGGTTTTGAGGCTGAGGAAAATGATAAGGAAACACTGCTGGTAACCCTCGGACTTGGATAATTTGGATATAAAGGAAGAAAGCACAATCACAGGCAAAGTAAGGTGACTGTAGAAACAAAAGCAGAGAGGAGAGAGACCTCAGAATAATGCCAGAGTTACCCTCCAGGCCCGAAAGTACCTGTTTTCAACAAAGGAGAAGGTGAAAGAGTTTTACGTGATGGGGTATTTATCAGCATATTTTGGGGGCATGATGTTCATTCTTTTATTTTCCTATTCATTTCTTTTTATCATGCTCCAGGCTAATCAACTGTCATGCTACCTCAAAATCTTTATCTTTCCCTACTTGCACCCTAACCTATAATTTTTAACAACTTTATTGAGGTATAACTTACAAACCATAAAATTCACCTGTTTTAAGTGTACAATTCATTTATTTTAAATAAATTTATAGAGTTGTGCAACCATCACTCTAATCCAGTTTTAGAACATTTCCATCATCCCAAGAGGTCCCCCATGCCTGTTGGCAGGTAATCTCTCTTCTCATCCCCAACCCTAGGCAACCACTTACCTGCTTTCTGTCTTTATAGAGTTGCCTTTTGGGGCATTTCATATTTCATCCAAGTGGAACTATAAATTATAATTTTTTTACATTTGGTTTCTTTAACTTAGCTTAACGTTTTCAGGTTCATCCATATGGTAGCATATATTAATAATTCCTTCCTTTTTATTGCCTCATAATATTCCGTTGTGTGCATATTCTACATTTTGTTTATTCATTCCCCAGTAGATGAATATTTGGATTTTCTTTGGTGTGAGGCTATTATGAATAATGCCGTTATGAACTTCTGCTTACAAGTTTTTGTGTGGACACATGTTTTATTTCTCTTAGGCAGATATCCAGGGGTGGAATTGCTGGGTTGTATCCTAAGTTTATGTTTAACTTTTTAAAAAAACTGCCACACTGTTTTTCAAAGTGGCTGTACCATTTTACATTCCTATCAACAATATATGAGTTTCAATTATTCACATCCTTGCCAACACTTGTTATTGTCTGGTTTTTTGATTATAGCCGTCCTCGTGGGTGTGAAATAGTATCTTATTATAATTTTAATTTGCATTTCCCTAATGACTAATGACATGGAACATCTTTTCATCTGCTTATTAGCCATTTGTATGTCTTTTTTTTGGTAAACTATTCATATCTTTTGCCTCTGTTTTAATAAGGTTGGTTGTCTCATTATTGGGTTGTGAGAATCCTTTCTATATTCTGGATATAAATACTTTAAGAGATATATGATTTACCAATATTTCTCACAGTTTGTGGCTTGTCAGTTTTCTTAATGATGTCTTTTGAAGTGCAGAAGTTCTTAATTTTGGTTAATCCAATTTATCATTTTTTTTCTTTTCTTGATCATACTTTTGGGGTCATAGCTAAGACCTCTCTCTCTCTCTCTAACCCAAGGCCTTGAAGAGTTTCTCTTACGTCTTCTTCCAGAAATTTTACAGTTTTAGCTCTTAAATTCAGGTCTGTGGTCCTTTTTTTTTTTTTTTTTTTAAACATCTTTATTGGAGTATAATTGCTTTATAATGATGTGTTCATTTCTGCTGTATAACAAAGTGAATCAGCTATACATATACATACATCCCCATATCTCCTCCCTCTTGGATCTCCCTCCCACCCTCCCTATCCCACCCCTCTAGGTGGTCACAAAGCACCAAGCTGATTTCCCTGTGCTATGGGGCTGCTTCCCACTAGCTATCAATTTTACATTTGGTAGTGTATATATGTCCATGCTGTGGTCCATTTTGAGATGACTTTTGTGTGTGGTGTGACATAAAGAACTAAAGTAATCTTATTTACATGTGGATATCCTAACCAACAATCAACTCAAGATAGGCAAGAGTCTGCCTGGCAAACTCCATTCATTCATTCACCTATTCATCCTTGAGGACCCAGCTTGGATAATTAAGTTATCCAGTACGTCTCTGATGTATTCAATGTCCGCTCTCCTCCACTCTGATAGGACTTGCTTCTCCTCTGTGTCTTTGTGCATTTGCCTCTTGTTGAGAGTAAACCCTGTGTGATCACAGTGTTTTATGTCGGGCTTCCCCATTAGCACAGGAACCTCTTCATCTCCAGAGCCTCAGTGCCAGAAACCTAGTAGGACCTAAAATACTTGGGGTTGAATTTGATTAAATGTCAACCTCTGCGAACTTTGAACATCTCTTTCTCTCTTTTAAAATTTGAAATACACTAGCATTTGAAACAACAACAATAGTAGTCCAGGGAACCAGCTTGTTCAAGAAAAGGAATAAATCATTCTAGCTGACAGGACCCAGATTTCTGCAGAGCTGCTTTGCAGCTTTTTGAGATAGACATATAAAAAGGGACAGTGATTTGATGGGGCTTGAACAGGGTGATGGATAACTGCTACAGACCTAATGAAACAGCATAGCTAAGTAAGCCTGGAAACCCTCAGACGACAACAGACCTGCGACCAGGTCCACCTCTATTATTTACGCGGTCCTTCTGTGCTCTGTCTGCTGAGGGCCTTCCTTGTCCCTGTTGATCAAGAGACGCGCCCTTTCTCCAGCTTCCTGTCCTGCACACTTCCTGCTGTGGCCCGTGACACACCGGTTTTCTACTCCACAAGGTGAAACAACAACCCGTGCCTTAAGGATTTATTTTAAATTTGCTGCAATAAAGGTTTGTTTATATTTCTTTGTAATCAGGTGAGAGAGAATCTAGCTCACTTTCTCCACAGATATTTATTGAGGATTTAGTGTGTATTAAACTCTATGCCCTATACCCTGTGGAAGATACACACACACACACACACACACACACACACATTTGAATGAGACCTGGCCCTTCTGCCACAGGGGGTTTTCAATATGTTTAGAACATTGATGAAAGAAGAAGAAATATTCCCCAATTCCCCCATGTGCCTCTGCAAAATCTGGTGAGATTTTCCCAAATCCAGCTGAGAAATAATCTTTCCATATTGTCAATGTAAGCAGGATTCGAACAGCAGTGTATCTGGATATTGATCTTCTTAACTATGTCTTATGAAAAGCTTTTAAGTCAATCTCTTAAGGTTTGTTGTTTTGAGACAGGAACGGAAGAGCAGCAACGATCCTAGGATTCTCCCTCCTGAGGCTAACCTGCTCGGGAGGTTGAAACATATCAAACAGTAGGGATCAAATACATTCTCATGGTTTAAGAACGAGCTTTTTAATATCTACCTCTATGTCCTCACCTTTCCTCTAGTTTAAAACACACAGTGTGGGATACTGATCAGGCTGGGATTTGGAGCCACGAAGATCTGGGTTGGAATTTGGGGGCTGTGTGTCCTTGAGTACATGACACGATCTCTCTGAGCCACAGTTTCCTGTTTCATAGCAATGGTGTTCACACCTATCTCACAGAGAGGTCGTAAAGATTGACTGAGGAGTACGTAGAAGGTGTGCGGATCTAAGCCTGGTGCATAATAAGCTCTTATTAGATGGCCATCGTTATTAACATTTTTGACTACTTTTGTGCTGACTTGAACTTGATTATGTTACACCTGTGTGATCTCAACATAGCATTCTGTGCCTTACATAGTGTCCCTTGCTCTGATTCTCTTTTTTATGCTATAGATTTCTTATTAAAGGAATCACGTCTTTCAGATACGGTCCAATGCGTCTCCCACTCCATTCACCTTCCCCCTTAAAGACATGAGCAATGTCCTGAAATGGGTCTTTGTCCCCTAACCCATTCTTTAAAACTCACCTCCTGTATTAATATTGACTCAGTGGTATCTGATGTATAATCCATGTTCAGGTTCCCCCAATTGGTGCAGTTTGTTTTGATCCAGGATCAGTTCAGTTCTATGTATTGCATTTGCTTGCACTGTCTTTCTCAGATTCTTCCCATCTAGAACGTTCTCTCCCACGCATTCCCTTTTCATGTCTTTTTTGACGGTGCCATTTGTGCAGTCCAGCTGGTTGTCTCGTATAATGTCCCGGATTGCCACGTGCCTGTGATTTCCTCGTGGCCTGGGAGCCCCGGGCGGTGATGGGAAAGTGCAGCTGCGGATTCCTCTGCATTTCCTGTACCCTTGCCGCTTTCTCTGTGACACCACATGTGCCACCCCATCTCGCAGAACCTGCTTTGCATCTCCCACGTGGGACTTGGATTTATTGTGCTGGGCTTTGGCGTCCAGAAGGAGCAGGACAGCTGAGGCCTTAGAGCAAGAGACGGAGGCAGCCGATTCCCAAGGGCTGTGAGGGCAGAAAAGCTTCTTGAAAGGTGGAAGTTAGGGAAAGGCATTGCTGGCGGCCTCTGTTCCCAAAGCCAATCTGCTGGTCCAGTCCTGGGCCTCTGGCAGGCCCTTTCTAGACGCCAGGGATGCTCGCGGACCCAGTGTAGCCTTCAGGTAAGTAAGAAGTGCATTCTCTCCCTTCACCACCACCAGGTGGATCCCTCCTTCTCTCCATGTGTTATTATCTGGTGGTGCCAGAAAGCTGCTACTCCACTGTTGCTTCTGTTATCACATTTATTGCCAGAGCAGTAGGGTCTGTGGAGGGTTCCTGAATCTTTAAGGCGTCTCTGCATTTGGAGCCTGGTGCTGTCAGCCCCCAGTGGGAGGAGCCCTGAGCTCTGCTTTCTGCAGGCAGGGCAGCTCCCATCCTCCGTGGGCAAGCCTCGGTTTTTCCCAGGTCATGCCGAGGACAAAGACTTGTGCTCAGACACCTGGCTCGTGGTCAGGGCCAGCTGCATGCTTGGTGAGGCCCAATGCAAAATGTAAACATGGGGCCCCTTATCTGAAATGCAAGAAAAAAAATGCTGTAAAAGGCACGAAAACTCAAAGCGCCTTTCTTCTGTAGTCTCTCTTCTGACTTGTCATGATGTTTTCAATTTGCTTATTGAATGTTTTTCCAAATAAAGAAACACTGACATTTTAAATTATTAGCATGAATTTTACCGTTCATCTTTATCCTGCGCGATGCCAGCCTTTTTATTGTGGTCAAAACCACAAAACATAAAATTTACCATCGTAACCATTTTCAAGTGTTCAGCTCAGCAGTGCTAAGTACATTCACGTTGTTGTGATCAATGCCAGTAATATAAGAACATTTAACTCGTGCACAGAATCACTGAAATTATATAATTTGTTTTTCGTAAAGCATACATGCAGGTGTATTGCATAGTTGGCAGAGCAGTGAAACACTGCACAAAACTAACTCAGCTGTTTGTATCTCTTCTTGATGAGTGTGTGTTGTACCCACACGCCCTGCCTTTGACTTACTGATGAGTAAGGAAGGATTAAAAGGAAAAGGAACTATGGTTGCCTTATCTCTCCCTTCCCTTCTGTGCCTCCTTTATACTGTATGTGGTTAATTACAGGAATTGACACGAGTAAGAAAGGATACAGTAGGACTCCTTGGTCATTTCTGTTTCTTAGAATGTTACCTCCTTTCTGCATTTGAAGCAAGTCCTGGTTTGAATGGCAAGCGTGGTTTCTCAGGACTGTCAGCTCCTGTGCTCGGGGAGCCTTCACAACAGGACATGGAAATGGGGTGAGGAGGACCCTCAGTGGACACAACGTTGCCAGGATCTCCTGTCCTCACACACATGATCCATTGTCCCATCAGACGTCACTTCCACAATGCAAGTTCAAAGATAAATGATCAAGACAGTCAAAGCAGAGCCCTTTTGCAACACAGGCCCTGAGTGCCTGCTCAGGTCACACACCCGTGGAGCTGGTCCTGTTCTTGGTTGGTATTTTACACATGGTTGCAGGAAGGGAAGATTCTGGGGATTGCATTGCTCTTGGAAGTTCTTAAATCAGACCACTTGGAATCTTGAAATCAGTCTCCCAAAGTCTGGCCCTGTCCCCACCTTTTTCCCTTTCCTCATTTCAATAGCTCTTTCCCTCTTATCCCAGATGTCATGTGGCAGCTCCAAGAGGTGGCACTGGATATGCTTTATTAATCAGAATACATTTAATTAATTCAAACTGTTTTGTGAATCACAGAACCACAATTTTCTAAGATGCGTAAAGCATGGGTTATCCAATGAATATTTTATTAAATATGTGCTGGCAGGTGCCTATTCACAACTATGACCTAAGAAGAAAGTATCATCAGCCCATTTTACAGCTGAGGAAATAGAGGCCGAGGGCAAGTGAGGTGGCATTTGGCATTCCTCATTTACATTACAGATCCCCATATTCTGATTTCAGAGCTTTGTCAATAACCCCCTAATGTGAGGGCCGAAAGAAAACTTCCTTCTCTGCCGAGTCACCAGTCCCCTTGAAGCAGTTCGTGTTTGAGCATTAAAACATACGGGTACAATGCACTCTGGGTGTGAGGAACCAGGTGGTATCCAAGTGGAGAAAAGCACTCATTAGTTTGAAGGTTGCAAGTGGATTTCAAAAGTGGGACTGTCCCTTTCGCTTCCTCCTGGAGATGAAAGTGTACAGTTTTCACAACATATTATTTTCAAAAGCTACATGAGAAGCTTCATATTTTTCTTTAAAATGCAATGTGCCACTCCCCATCACCTCTGTAGTTCCCCTGTGGTTGAACATTTTAATCAGCTGTTTTTGTGCTTTAAAGATTTTTCATTTGATTTACAACTTGTAGGAGTAGAGTGGCAGTGAGTAATCAGGAAGAATGCCGCACAGAGGACAAAAGGAAGGTGAAACACAGCGTTAATAATTTAGTTTCAATAACCTTAAAAGGTTTACTGTTCACTTTTAACCTTGCATCCCAAAAAGCAAGCTACTGCAGTGAATCAGAAAAACGTTTCTTTTAATTTGCAAGTCATTTATTTAAGTCCGCTTACAGGGACTGATGTATTCCTTAAACAAAAAGGTTGGGAAGCCACCGCAGCTGCTGGAGTCGATTCTGGCTATTTGAGGTTGCTTTGCCTTTGATGGGAAAGATCTTAGGGTTTAAACTCTGCAGAGATTTGCCTTCAAAATGTATGGATTATGATAGTGTCAAATTATTCATTTAATAGCATTTTAGTTAGTGCCGGGCAAATCAAAAGAGACTCACGCTGGCAGAGAGGCAAGCAGGGAGCAGAAGTGACTGTTGCTGAAGGCAAATTGACTAAGAGGTTTACAGGTGGTATTTATTTATTTATTTATTTATTATTTTATTTTATTATAGATCTTTATTGGAGTATAATTGCTTCACAATGTTCTGTTAGTTTCTGTTGTACAACAAAGTGAATCAGCCATATGCATACATATATCGGAGGGTGGGAGGGGAGGCTCAAGAGGGAGGGGATATGGGGATACAGGTGATATTTAGAATCAACTGTCAAGACTAGGGCCGGGCTGGGGCCGGGCTGGGGCCAGGTTGGCGAGGAACTTTGAAACACTTGCCAACTAGAATTTTAACATCTCAGGAGGACTGCTAAATTAGCAGAGAGATTTTTCACCCAGATCTCATTACCAGCCCTATTAAAACAATCCCTGTTGAACATTGTACTACGCCATTGCCTAGAAGATCGTCAGGTGCATAAAGGTGTACTTTGTTTCATAATTAGGGGGAGATGCATAGCCCAGCTACCACAAAAGAGCTAATGGCATATTTCTTTGGGGTTCTTCCTCATCTTTAATTAAGAATATGTACCGTAATAAATGGAACCAGTTTCTTACTAGGATTCTTCTTTTGTTTCTGGTTTGTAGGTATTTTGTTTCTCAGTTTCTTGGGAAACATTGTGTGACCCTTCCTCCCTTGCAGTTGGGAGATTAGCCTCCTAGGATCGCCTTGTCTGATTCACCCTGAAGAACAAGAGAGGCTGAGATTATTTAGAAATCCAAAAGAAAGTTTACTAGATTCTTTCATTTTGATTTTAATATGTTAAATGGGCAGACCCAGCTGAAAAGGGGAATTAATAATTCCTAACCCTGCCGTGGATTTTGATTTCTAAGGTGAACCTTTAAAGCGGTCTCTTTATCCTTCTCTAGGCCTGTGAATGCTGTGTCTGCAGCTCTGCCTCTGCCCTTTGGCCTTCAGTACCGTTGCTGAATCTCTCCGCATCCCCAGTCATGACTTATTCCTGGGCTCTTTAGTCTGGGCACCAGCCTTGACTTAATTTCTTCCAGTTGGACTCTGAGCTCTTTCGACTGGAACTTTCTTGGATGCTTCAGCTCTTGTGTGAGCTTCACTTCCAGCCCATATTTGGCCCGGCTTCCTTACTGTCTTGGCTTAGAAAGTGTTGGGCTGGTTTAAGTTACGTAGAGGAGCCCTTAATTAATTTCCAAACGCAGACCTGATCTTAAAATATCCTTACACTCTGTCATTCTTAGATGCCACTGATCACAGAATGAATCGGTTTTTTACCCTTCCCCTTCCACTTTCTCCTTCTGCATCCCTAATGCTCCCTGCCCCCTTCTTCCGCATCCTCCATGCCCCTCTCTTCCTCATCCTCCATGCCCTCTCCACCCATAAGGTGGGATCACATCACCTGTTATACTTCTGTTGAAGGTCATTTTTAGGATGACTGTGATAATGAGTTGTCATTTCCAAAGACTTACAGAAGTATGGAGGCTTGTACAAATGGAGCGTTTTTACACGTGTGGAACGTGGTTTGTGCCCTTCCTGTTCTAATAGTTGAAGGACAGCTTGCACCAGCACTGCGGGCACTCTCAGGTCCCTAGCACTCACCAGCATCTCCCAGGCGATGATTTGGTATCTAGTCTGCCTTCCTGGAGAGCGTGATGAGCTCTCAGGGACAGTAGGGTAGTCGGGTGGCCCACCCCAGCCCGAGAGGGTGACGTCTCAGGCAGGCCTAGAATTCATGATTTCAGACTCTCAGCCTCCATGGCAGAAACGTTCCCTTCCCCCAACGCACCAAATCTTATCACCCACACTCTTCTGAGGAATAAGAATGATGCTTTGATGGGTAATTGCCGGAGGTTTCATAATGGAAGAAGTCATTTGTCCAAAATATAGTTAAAGAAGAAACAAATATGTATTTAAAATGAAGAGTTTCTTTTTCTCAGAAGAATGCCATTGACTGGGGGTGGGGATAGAGTTTAAACGTGACGTTAGCTCAGAACATGTGAACCAGAGCAATTTCCTCTAAAGTGTGATTGGCTGTGGTGTTAATCGCGACGTCCACGGTCAAGGAAATCACCGTTATAGTTTTCACATGGGAGGGAAGTCAGAGTGCCTTGTTTACATTACTGCCATTTAAAAAACATTTAAAACAGCTATTCTGCTAAATAAACATTCAAGAGCCTAAAGGATAAGCATATCACTTAAACTTCTTAAGACTAAACTTTCCAAACCATTTCCTGCCAGAGGGACCCAACAGCAAAATTGCAAACTCTGTGCCCCGAGATGAGATAGGCTGAATTAGATTAAGGCGCTTACTGTTGACATGTCTATTGATCTGGGTTCAGTGCAGTTTCCTGTCCCTGCCAGCAGTCAGATTGCTGTATACAATAACACAGTGGCCTGGTTTATGTGAAATTGGGGACTCCAAGCATCAATTACTCCAGGAAGGCAGTGGCACTGGGAGATAAGGTCAAGCTGCTTGCAGTATTTAAGACTGCTAAAATCCAAGCAACATATTTGCTGTCTAAAATGTTGCTTATAAATTTGACAGTGTTCCATTTATAACATTTCCAAAGAGATCATCCAGTGTTATTCTCTGCAGGTAGTAGTACAAATAGCATTATGAACGGTTATTGTTAAAGCAGTGTAACCCACTTGCTCAATTTCATGCATGTTTCTTAAATATTTGCATAAAGAGATTGAATTGGGTGGCGGGACATCAAAGGTTTTGTGGCGCCATCTTAGACCACGGCTGTGCCCACATGAGAGAATACAGGTAGTGCCAGAAATAAGTGTCAGCCATTTGACATGGATTTTTTTTTTTCTTCTTTTTGGGGGACCAGTTGAGTAGATTGAGTCAACTAACCTTCTTTGTATTTCTAATACCTACTCATGTTTTCAGAGAGCGCTTATTTTCCTAAATACTAAATACTACATCTTTAATGCCAAAAGCATGGAGAATACAGAAAGGCACAGTGTAAAACACAAGTATCACCTTCAGTGATGATTAGTTTGTGGCTTTGGACAGAGTATTTCAGGTGTTATTCTTGAATACGTCTCTCTCCCTCTTCGCCTTGCCTCCCCACACATGTACACACGTGCAGACATTTCTCTTCTTCACTAAACGCTCATTTAATTGTGCATATGATTTGTTTTCATTTTCTTTCTTCTCTCTGGTTAAAGGAAATGTGGCTTTTCCTGTCTTCAGACATTATGGAAAGGAGGGTAATTGAGCATATGTTTATATACTTCTGTAGAGAGTGACAGAAGGGCATTTTTATAATCCATGAAGTTGGGACTCTTCAAAAATTCTTGATGGATCAGCTCTTTGAGGCTGTTCACACAAGTTGTTAAGTATCATACTTAAAATGCAACTCCTTTTCCCTGTAAGAGACATTCACATGGCAAATTCCATGCTTTCTGGGAAGACATATGTGCTAAGAATTGGATAAAAGGATAAGTTTTTTGAAAGTGACATTTCAGTATGCTTATCATGACATTTTATGTATTTTTCAATATGTGTATTTATCTCAGAAATATCTCCCTTACTTTATTACAGGTAGAAACAGAGTTTCATGTAAAACTTAGAAAATCCCTTAAGTGTGGCACGGATGAAAACCAGACCTGGAAATTTGACAAGTCTGGGCACATTTTACTAATTTAATTGTATTTTCCAGGTTGACTTGCTTAGATCGGCACCATCCTCAATAAGGCTTTGCAACATTCACACCATTCTTTTCCATTTTATACCCTCCAAGAATGATGCAAAATGAATGCATTTAAAGTGTGTTTAGCATTTATTGGCATAGTTTTAGGTTTTATCTTTTAATGAGATTTTAATTGGTTTTATTGCAGGATTTATGCAAGGTGCCTGGAATGCCAATAGGTGAGGGGGACCCAATAAGTCAACGGACCTTTAGTGCTAATTTGACATCCGTCAGCAAAGCTCGTGTGTTAACTTCCTCACTGGGCTGATCCCTAAGGGAAACCAAGCCTGATCATTTGAGGTTTTTCAAAAAGTAGCATAGACTCTCTGAAGTGCTGAAAACTCATCTCATAGTTTTCCTTTCCTGAAAAGTCCTGACTTGGTCAAGTTTTTAATTATCTTCGGAATGTCACTTTCTGATATTAGACTTCTCCCGAGGAAGAGTTGTTAAAGGCCCGTCTGTATATGATACTTGCGGGCATTCATTAAAGGAAAACCAATGTAGACAACCACAGCTTTTTCCCCTTTGGATAATGGTGGTGGCAGCCAGAAGGAAGGGCTAGTGGGAGACCCACGGGCTGGTCTCTCTTGTGTGCACAGGACAGACACACCTTCCCACCCACCCCACTGTGCTTGAAACCGCAGACTCCTCTGTGGTCAATTTAACTTGTCCCTGATGATGGGGAAGGAAGAATTGCTGAATTCTTTCATACAATTTGCATGTATAGCTAGATTAATAATGCCAGTGACTTCACTATGGCTTCTGAAATCACAAACACCTACCCCACTCCCAATTTGTAGACCCCGCAGAGCTATAAATTAGGGCACTCTACTTAATCAAAAGAGTCCATGTACAAAAATCATCCTGAAAAGTTACCCTGTAAAAAAAATCACAATAGGTTGGAAAATGTATAACAGAAAGAAGTCAGCAGTTTGTGGTCATCAAATGAAACAGTTCTAGGATGTGGAGTACCAGTGGCTGCTTTCCCTCCTGTCTTCTGAACTGCTGGTTTGTCCTTTGACCTTGTCCCTGTTATTTATGTAACCATCTTATCTCTCCCTCAAGATGTGAGCCCTTGAGAGCCTCTCTTGACGTCCTCTACACATAACCAGACAAACAGGAGGCCTGTACTTAGCGTCCTCAGTAAACATGTACTTGCATTCAAGTTAGGCCAATAGGTTTTCTAGGTCTGAGTGGAGAGTAGGGAGTCAGGATGAAATAAAAGTGGGCTTCATCTGATAGAAGACCCTGGGGCAGTTTTGTAAAGGCCTGAGGTCGTGTGAAGAATGAGGAGAAGCCAGGGACATTTTAGGTTGATTTAAGATGATTTTAGGAGTGGGATAGAAGAGGAACATGGGAGAGGAAAGGGATTTCAGGAAGAATGTCCCGATGGGTCTGATGCACCTGAGGTTGGAACAGTGTTGATGGAGATACTTCTCTTTCGTGGACTCTTGCAAGAGCTTCCTAACTGGTTTAGTCATGAGTTTCTGGTCTCTCCAATCCATCCTCAGTAATATGGGGGTTTGCTGATTCATGAATAGCCTTTCTTAGCCACCCCCCCCCTCCAATTAGTTAAAGGATCATATCTAGACATGTCAGCATCTTACAATGAACTGAGGCCCATCCATGGTCCATGATCCTCTCCTCCCACTGTTGTACCCCACACCCCCTATGAACCCTCCCACCCACCTTCCCATCGTCCCCTCCTCCACGAGGGGCTGAAGGACATACAAGACATGTCTTGGTCTTGTTTCCCTTATATATATATTATTTTCTTCCAGTTTTATTGAGATATAATTGACATACAGCACTCTATGAGTTTAAGGTGTACAGCATAATGGTGTGATTTACATACATCATGAGATGATGATCACAGTAAGTTTAGCGAGCATCCATCATCTCGTATGGATACAAAATAAAAGAAATAGGAAAAAAATTTTTCCTTGTGATGAGAACTCAGGGTTTACTCTCAACTTTCATATATAACATGCAACAGTGTTAATTGTATTTATTGTCCCTAGTACTTATTTATCTTATAATTAGAAGTTTGTACCTTTTGACCCCCTTCATCCAATCCCCCCTCCCTCAACGCCCTGCCTCTGGTAACCACAAATCTAGTCTATTTTTCTATGGGTTTGTTTGTTTTGGAAGTATAATTGACCTACAGCACTGTTAGTTCCTGTTACACAACATAGTGATTCGATATTTCTGTACATTTCAAAATGATCACCACGGTAAGTCTAGTTACCATCTGTCACCATGCAAAGATATTACAAAGTTATTGACTGTATTCCCCACACCGTACATTTTATACCTGTGACTCACTTATTTTGCATCTGGAAGTTTGTACCTCTTAATCTCCCTCACCTATTTCTTGTCTCCCTTATATTTAACATTTTATGGTTATACCTTGGGAGTTATTTCCCTACCTAAGTGAGGCCCTTGTCTGAATATCTTTCTAGCCCTCACAGCCTAGCAGAGTATTCTCACTTTTAATGATGGAAACAAAAAGCTGGAAAAAAGAAAGCAGAGAACAAAATAATGATGCTCATTTGGGCTAGAAGAGATTGCCATCAGGGATCAGGCTAGAACAATGCGGAAGTTGCAAGGTCACTTAGGGAGGCAGCCACAAGGTCCAGAAGAATGAGCTTAGATAACAGGACTTCACATCCCGACGTGAGTTTATTAAAGAGGTTTTAAAAATATATATTGGCGAACTGTGGGACTCTAGGGAAATCAAAGCATGCGGGGGAGGAATGATCATTTTGAGTGTTGGATTCCCCAGCATGGCTCATCTGATAGTGTCCTAAATTCAGCTAGGATGATGGTGATTTGAGCACACTGCAATCGGAAACACAAGAATGGGAGGAGTGGGCAGAAATATACATGGGAGCAAAATATAGAGCAAAAATATTTGGGAGCAAAAAAGAAAGGTAGTCTAGGGCACTGACAGATTCTAAAGAAGTAACATCTTACATGGAACACCAAAAAGTGGCCTTTTGTGTTGATGGAAAAGAGGAAACTCAGCATCCCCAAATTCCTGACAGCAGGAGTGGGGACGGTGAGGGGAGAGGGGCTGCTAACAGAGAAGGGGGCTCTTGGGAAAGGGACCAACATCTCTACTCAGTTTTCCAACTGGAACTCTGCTTCCTGCTCTTTTTTCTTCTTTCTCCCTCCACCTCTTTCTGCTTTGCCTTTGTCCTCACCCCTCCCCAGATTCTGAGCATTTCTAAGTGCACAGGCATCTCCTGATATCAGGACTCTGATGTTAAAGAGGATACACATACTTTGGAGGAGCTGACTTGGCAGAGGGAAAAGAGCCTGCTCAGACTTGGGGTCACATGGGCCCAAACTGGGCAGAAACCCTTACTCAGTGACTTCCTGTCTTGAGCACCTGGGATTTGTACGGAGATACACATTTCTGTATCTATGGGTTGGGAGTGATTACACTGACCTCACAGAAGGGTAAGAATTGGGGGTCAAGAGCAGAGAAGGAATGTTTATCTGTGCTTATAATGTGCCAGTCAGAGGCCGAAGGGCTGTGCATGCATTCTCTCTCTTTCTTTTATTGTTAAAGTATAGTTGATTTCCAATGTGATGTTAATTTCTGCTGTACAGAAAAGTGATTCAGTTATACATATATATACATTCTTTTAAAAAATATTCTTTTCCATTATGGTTTATCATAGGATATTGAATAGAGTTCCCTGTGCTAGACAGCAGAACCTTGTCGTTTATCCATTCTACATGTAATAGTTTGCATCTGCTAATCCCAAACTCCCAGTCCACCCCTCCCTCAACCCCCTCCCCCTTGGCAACCACAGTCTGTTCTCTATGTCCATGAGTCTGTTTCTGTTTCATAGGTAGGTTCATTTGTGTCATGTTTTAGATTCCACGTATAAGAGATATCATATGGTATTTGTCTTTCTCTTTCTGACTTAACGTCACTTAGTATGATAATCTCTAGTTGCCTCCAAATGGCATTATTTTATTCTTTTTTATGGCCGAGTAGTATTCCATTGTATATATGTACCTCATCTTCTTTATCCATTCATCTATCAGTGGACATTTAGGTTGTTTCCATGTGTTGGCTCTTGTGAATAGTGCTGCTATGAACATAGGGGTACATGTGCATGCATTCTCAATCCTCCTGACAACCCCGTGAAGCAGGCATTCAACGAGGTCACACACATGACCACCTTGACACAGCAAGTAGAAAGCAGTACACTGTCACCTTCTCCTAATATTGGGGAGAGGGGATCACAGCAGGTCTGGCATTACCCCTCACTCCCTCCCTGTGTTGAAAAACTAAGTCAGGAGGAAATGGTCAGTTTGTGAATGGACATTGTGGACTGAATTCTAGTTTTCTTGGGGATCAGGGGGTTGGGGTCATCCCAGACCATCGCAGGTCCTGGGAAAGGAGTCCAGGTTGTAGCCACAGTGGCACAGAGGTGGGTCACTTCTGTTTCACAGTCACAGCATCTTCACAGGTAGCAGGTATGTGATGATTAATATCTATTATGTCAGTCATGAGAGAATGATAAACTGTTTCCATTTCGTACTGCTGGGTAGATCTTTCCTCATTGTGTATGGAGGAGCCATAACAAGTTGAGTTGTTTCAGGTGCTACAGGAGCCCTGGGCTTCCAAGCAGAGGTGGTACCCTACCAGAAATACTTTCTGTCTCCTCTGGTCTCATCAAACGCCTCCTCCAAAATTCACAAGCAAAACATGTGGGGCAATCCACCCATGAAAGAGCCATTCTGATTTATGTTAACACGTCACTGAGGAATTAAACCACAACCTTCCTGAACAGAGTAAAGAAGAAAACCCAAATACTCTTAGTATAGTTCCAGTTTCTCTTCTCTTCACCACCTCCAAACACACACACACGTGGACAACACATGTGGGCTCACACACACAACCCATCTTTACATTTATCACGGTAACAGAAGTGACATGCGAGATGTTTTCTTATGTTATATGTTGGGAAATCCTTAGTCCTGGTCCTGCATTGAGCACACCACAGACAAAGACAATATCATGCAGATGTTCACAATTTGGTATGAATTCTAAAAAATCTTTCTATCCTTGCAATATATGGATAATTTTAGAAAGATATATGTTATAACTTCAGTGAATCTAATCTCCACTAGGGAGGATTTTTGGTAACTGAGGCTGAAGGTTACATGGGACTGATAATCAAACTGGGTACCTATTTTGGATTTCTGTCCATGAATATCTCACCTAATATAGTTTTATCATTACCACAACTTTGTGGTAAAAATAAGAATGTTAATGATAACTAATAATAGCTAACATTTATTAAGTGCTTTCTTGTGCAAGAATTTGCATGCATTTTCTCATTTTGTTTTTGCATCATCCCTGTGAGGTGGGCACTTTTTTTAAACCATTTTACAGCACACAGAGTTTACAGAGACTTAGAGAGGTGACTCAGCCAAGCTCCCATGGCCACTAAGTGGTTGAGGCAGCATCTGAACACGGGTCCCTCTGAATTTGGTTTCTTCACTGTTGGTTAAGCAAACTGAGTTGAGAACTATTTTCCCTATTTATAAAAGATTGTAAATGTTTACTCCCATGGTAGTTCTTCCCCAATACATTAATATTAAACATTAACTTAATTTTGTTTTCATTTCTTTAAATTGGAGTATAATTGCTTTACAACGTTGTGTTAGTTTCTGCTGTACGATGAAGTGAATCACCTATACGTATACATATATCCCCTCCCTCTTGGACCTCCCTCCCACCTACCCCCATCCCACCCATCTAGGTCATCACAGAGCACCGAGCTGAGCTTCCTGTGCTTTATAGCAGGTTCCCACTAGCTATCTAACTAATATCAGTTATCTCACAAAGAACAGAATCGGCCAGGCTTTGCTTCTCAGAACCCTTCTCTTCCAGGTCCAGACTCTAACCCTGGCACTGATAACATCTCCATGTAAATTCCACCCCTCCTTCACCTCTAGACTATTTAATAGCATTGATATTAAAAGAAGCTAAGTAAGATTGAATCCTTTTGGCTCCCAATAACCACATAATCCTCCAACTAAATATTCTGCTAGACTTTTGATGAGAAGATGTTTCCTGTGAAATGAAGTTTGTTTCTCATGAAAACAACCAGTGCATTCATACATTCTTCCTCTCTTGACCCAAGAAATGGAATTTAAAGGAATCTGGGATTCTTAGGTTACTGAAGTAGAAAGAAAATCTGAAGTCATTTTTTTTTCCTTCTAGTTAATTTTAAGTGACAGGATTGAAGTTTGCTTTGTTTTACCTCTTTTTTCAGGGAGGGGAGGTGTCAAAATATCATATGTGAACATCTAGTTTGCATTAAAATGGTCATCCTCAAATATTATTGCTTTTCCCCTTTAAATGTTCCTGTATATCAGACAAGTCTATTTCTGAAATATGGTCAGTAAAGGACCGATTGCTGGGTGCACAGCTCCTGGTCACTACCCAGTTGTCCTGAGAGGGGTACCTTGGAACCATCACATCCTGCCATCTTTGCTGCATCTCTTCTCTGCTTTGTCTGTTATCTGTAACCTGGTACAAAATGAGACTCACAAGAAATCAGCCTTAGGTGAGCCTATGTCATGAGGTGTGATGTATTAGTAAACAACCTTGTTAAAGAAGTATTTAAAGGCCTGGCAGCCCCTGGTGGTGTTGGCAAGGATTTTGAAGATTTAAGACAAAAGGGGCATCGTTAGTAATGTTAGATGAAAACTCGAAAATATTACTGTTCTCATCTTGAACAACTGAATAAATAGTCATGCAAAGCCTGTATAATTTGGTTCAGCATCCCACACTCGGGCCACCTGCAGGCAATCTTCACTTATGCGTCATCCTTATGGTCAGCTACTTTTCTTTGCTAAAATACTTCTTCTTTAATGAACGCTGTTATTTGCACTTTAGAGAATGGCTCATTAGCCCTGATTTGACTTGTGTCCGTGACAAAGACTAAATTTTTAAAAAATGATACATACACAGAAGAAAAAAAGTAAATCTTATGTTCATGGCTATGTGTTTCTAAAAAATGCAATTCTGGTGATTTATAGCTAAAAGCAGCTCATTAATTAGCAAAGGTACTTACGACTGTTTTACACCATAGAGAATATTCAAGCTTTGAAAAATTAGAGCAGTTCGTTCTTCGCATGAGAATCCCAAGCATATTTTGTCCAGAGAGAGCTCATTACTTTTTTTCTTTTATAAAAAGTTAGACCACTGCCTCTTTTAACATCAGATTTCTATTTTCTGAAAAAAAGGACTTTAAAAAAAAGTCAGATATTTGAACTTTTCTGATTTATATCATCTAAAAAACTAAGATCATACTGGTTATTTTTATTTAAAGTTGGAATTGAGAAATTTGAAATGAAACCCTTTTGATAAATATCAATTGGAAATTCCCATAAGGTTTACCGTGTGTCTTTAATAGTGTGTGCTTTGGGGGATTTGTAAAAACGGGGGGGAAATCATCTTTTCTTGGTGAAAGAGAAGGTGGAGCATGCATTTAACCCTTTGGTGACTCTAGGCCTTATTTATGTAACCAGCTTTGTCCTGAGAGTGAAACTCGATCCGTGGTGTCCCAGCCTATGATGACCTCTGACACTCACTCCCTCTGAGGACCCGGGGCGTTCTCCACCCACTCAGGAAATGCTTTTACCAGGAACCCCAGGGCTGGGGTTTCACTTTCTCTGCATCCTGACTTGTTTACATTAAATTAGCTTGCAGAAGATCAGTTCCACCTCCCAGCAGTTAATGTAAGGGTTGCTTATTGAAAACACTCACTGCTGTGCTTATTTTTATTTTATTATTGAATACTTTTTTTTTTACCCAAGAGATGCAAAACAAACAACCATCTGAATGAGAAATAATCAGAAGACTGAATCTTAATGAAGTATGAGTCCCTCTATAAGATAAAGGGGGAATATATTTTAGGAGCGAATTGCTGATGTAAGCTTTATAAGTCTTGTTTCTCCAGTTAAATTGTAAACAGGGAGACCTTACCTGTCCCAACTGTCCCGATACACAGACCAGCAAGCACACCTGCGGGCACTCACACACCACGGCAGATGGTGGTTTCAAACTGGGCGCAGGGCAAGGGACAGCTAGATGCCTGTTGGTTGATGAAACTGTGTAGACTCCCGCGTTGATCCTCTTGAATTACACGGAGATACCACAAGTCTTCTCTGATCTCAGGAGGGCTTCCTCCAGGAACATACAAATGGGACAGGCCTGGACCTTGCCAGGTTCCCAATAGCAGAAGGAGGGGCGTAACCAGGGCTTTAGGGGCTCCCTCAAGGCAAATGTCACCTGTTTCCTGCTTACAGACAGTGCTGGATTTGCTGGAACTCTGTCACGACAGCCAGTGCCACCTGTGAGCCTTAGTCTAGTTTCACACCCCGATTACTAAAGATCTGCGATTAACAGCCGGGGGCAATAGAGCTCTTGACCAGCCAGCACGCTGTTCTTCCCTTGTGGTCTCTGGGCCATCACGTAGGCACACGTCTCGGTCCTTCTCAGGCACAGCCACCTCTCACACCTGCTCCTGGACCACCCCCCTTCTCCTCTCTTCCATGAGACTGAAGTAAGTGTCCCGTGAGATGCTGCATGGGATTGACGATCAAATTATGTACCTGTGCACAAGTTCTCTCCATCATCCTTTCCTCCCTCGCACCCCACCTGCCCCCGTGCGTGCGGCTGCCCCTCCTCCCATGCTCAGCATCAGTTCTCGGCCGCAGCCCATCGGGGTTTGGTGACAGTAGCCCTCAGATGCCCAGCCCCGGCGGGTGGGGGACTCTACCCAGAGCAAGTGCCTCCTGCCAGTCCAGGTAGCCAGAGCAGAAACAAGCCAGAGAATCCTTGGGATCTGCTGCCTTCACCCGGATGAGGTTTCAAAAGCGGGGAGCCCCGAGGAACAGTATCAGGAGGTGAGTCCTTGCATTTCTCCAAGATCTGGTATCTGCTTCCTTCATCACTTTACCCAGGCTTTGCCTTCTCTGTCCCGGTGCCCTCTTTCCCTCCCTTTCTCCTTTCTTCCTTAGGGCTTGGCATCCTTCTCCAAAATCCAAGCCTTTGCGTCTGACAGCTCACCAGAGTCCTAAGTGATGACTGTTCCTGGATTTACTTCTGAAAACTGATCAAGAGAATAGAGTTGGAAGAGTTTTTTTTTTCTAAAATAATTTTTTAAAAAACACTACAGAAAGATTTGAATACTTTATTAACTTTTTTTCTAATACATTGAAAAGTTTTTCCTCGTCATACCTGGCCTATGTAGCATTTCAAGAGAATTTAGGCCAACATAGGAATATTTTAAACTTGAGTTCAGGTATCAATAGAACAGACTAAATATAGTCGGATTGGGCAAGTTCAACAAGCAAGTGTTATAGTTCTCACCTCCTGCTGATTCTCACCTGAAAGTTCCAGTGACTTCAGCATCAGATGTCTCTTAGTTGAGAAATACAAAATTAAAGATTTTTTTCCATTGTTAAATATATAACACAGCTAATTGATTTCACTGGAGCCCTGAGGCTGCTGTTGACAAAATGTGCTTATGATGCAAAAGGTTTACAGTGTGTTTTTTCCAATTTTTTTGAAGATGGTTGTCCCCAGACTCAAATTATGCCTTGCATTTGCCAGTAATGATGCTGGTACAATCATTTTGTTTAATTATGGTTGACTGTCTAAAACTGCCTTTCCCTTGAGTCATTGAAAGTTTTATTGGAGTTCTTTACTATGATTGTAAAAATTAACGGACTTGTAGTTAGATAGAAGAGAAGCACATCCAAAGTTTGCCAAACAAACGATTTTTCTACTTATAAAGTTACATTTCTGACTATATAGATGCCAGAAATATACATGGCATGAGCTGGAAAATCGTGTGCTGGCTAAAGTCCACATCAAGAAAGATAATTTGAAAATTAATCCAGATCCTCCTGTAACTTTCATTGTTATCATCATTGAAATCAATACCATCAATAAATGTTGATATATCAAGTTTTACTTTCCATACCGCTTCCACTTTCTACATGAGATCTAGGCTTAGTCAATACATTTACTATTCGGAAACCTCTAATCAAGGGATAGAACTCTAATTATGAATATGATAACTACAATCTAGCTGCCATTGATTTTTTTTAAATTTATTTATTTTATTTATTTTTGGCTGCATTGGGTCTTCGTTGCTGCATGCAGGCTTTCTCTAGTTGCAGCGAGCGGGGCTATGCTTCACTGCGGTACGCGGGCTTCTCATTGCAGTGGCTTCTCTTGTTCCGGAGCATGGGCTCTAGGCGTGCGGGCTTCAGTAGTTGTGGCACGAGGGCTCAGTAGTTGTGGCTCACAGACTCTAGAGCTCAGGCTCAGTAGTTGTGGCGCACGGGCTTAGTTGTTCTGAGTCGTGTGGGATCTTCCCAGACCAGGGCTCAAACCCATGTCCCCTGCACTAGCAGGCAGATTCTTAACCACTGCACCACCAGGGAAGTCCCACTGCCATTGATTTTTAATCATAACATGAGAGGCATCTTTGACTTATTCAGAACATTCTTTAAAATAGATCAGACATCTCCCCAAATTCTCTTGCATATAAACAAAACATATTCACATCATTCCTATTTCATAACTTGAGTATATTTTCTACTGTAGCAAAACCAGTCATTGCTAGATCAGCAGAACTCAGATGTGTGGATTCCAGGCGGTGATTTCTCTGATGATATTTGGGAATGCTGGCTTCAGAAGCTTTGCAGATGATGAAGAAGGCTAGGAGTCAGGGGGAGTTTTACCAGCCTCAGAGGTGCCATTCATTTGATCTGAGTCTAGGAGAGTTTCTCTGGAGGAGATGTTGGCGATTAGTCCATTTTGCCTTCATTCTTCAGGTGCTCGGCTCATACATTGAAGCGTTTTGCTGTTCTATCTCTTGGTAGAGTCAGAGGGAAACAGAGCTCCCTTTTGCATTATAACCACCCCCAAAACGACATTCAAAATTAAGTTGTCCTGTTGTCTTGACACAGGAGAAACTGGAGATGTGTCCGGTGGGTTTGCAGATGACAGCAGGGCCTTGGCAGTGGGGAAGGCAATGTTAGAAATCCCTGCCTTGGTTGTCTTCAAATGCAGATCTCGATGGATTCCAGCTCTGGCCCCTCAGAATGACAGACATTCTGTTTCAGCCAGCTCAGGATGGCCACTGTCACTGAGAGAACTCACTATTTTCTTTTTTTCTGGATCTAAGCCACTTGTCTTTTATGTGTGTTATCACAATAAGAGAAATTGAATCATGTATTATGGCTTAAATATTGCCACAAAAGTAACATATTAAACACATATTTAGACCTATTTTCCTTTTTCGTCTTCTGTCATTAAATTGGAGATAAACTCATAAATGATAAGTAATGGATTCTCTGATGTAATTGCACCAATGCATATAAGCAGTGCCACCATATGCAAAATATCATTTGAAATAAAAGGAAGAGAAAGTTTGTCCTGTTGAGTTTTCAGATATGTTGGGAAGGAGTTTGGTCTCCTGCCAAGGCCCTGGTTGTGGATCACTGTGTGAAGTCACTTAGCCTCTCTGTACCTCTGTTTTAGTCTTCATTATACAATGTGATGTTTGGACAAGAGGTGATGCTTTCTTCTTCCAAAAAGTGGATATCTCAATCTTTGTAAGCTCTTTCTCGCTTCTCATCTGTAACGTGGTAAAGGAATGTGTAATGAATATGCTTGAAAAGTCTTTAAACTAAGTACTTTGGAAGCTTTCTGGCCTTTCTCACCAACAGCAGCGATGCTCTGGGGTGCGGGTCCCCATCCTTCAGTTTCACTTCCCTAGTTACCCTAGTTGATACCCGGCACACCCAGCATGAGTGAGCATTCAGGGAGTGTCTGCTAAATAGACCACACTTCTCCCCTTTGAATTTTTAGGCTGAAAGACTCTGGATCCTGACCGTGGGATACTTACACAAGTCTCTTGATGATTAAAACTCATTTTTAAAATTAATTCCTTTTACTATAAAAACGGATTCATTTTATTTTAAATTTATTTTTGATGTATGAAAAGGCATTTTCTTTCTAAAATTATTTTAATGAATTTTATTTTTAAATGAACTTTTAATGTATTTTATTCTTAATTAGTTCATTTTCTCTTTGAATTCTATTTTTATTTAATCTCTTGATGTGTAAAAAATTAATTTTCTTTTCTAAGAGTGGAGTTGACATTTTGGTGTACAGCTCTATGGATTTTAACACAGAGAACCACACAAATCAATTTTACTCTATGTTGATTTAAAATTTAAAAAACAAAGTCTCCCCTTTTGAAAGCGTCACCGTCAGCACTCTGAAGAGATGCACCAGCAGCTGGAATTTCTCTCTCCAAAATACGCCAGCCCTCTCAATCCATGTGGCTTTTCGTTTCTTTCTAATTTTAAATTATATTTCTCTTTGGTTTTCTAATAACTTATTTAAATAAAGTGTTACTTATGCTGAGATAAGGGTCTTCCTTTGTTGTAAAATATTGTTTTTAAATAATGAGAGGATACCTGTTTTCTTCCCAGAAGGTTCTCACAGTGGAAATAGAATGTGATTTATCAGCATTTCCTGAACAGCGGCTCCTAACAATGGTATTAGTGGTAGCAGTCACTGAGTGCATTGTGTGCGTCGTGACTTGACTTCATCCTCAGAGCTCTCTGCAAGTAGGTGAGCGCATCCTTCTCTGACAGGTGGGAGATGAGAGACGTACAGCACAGTCATTTCTGGGGACAGAGACCAGACTGGAACCCAGTTCTCCCTCTGTCTCCAAACTCACACCTTTCCTATTCCAGGCTGTCTCCCGTGAGCAGATACAGGGCTTCGAGGTAACTTGGCAGGTGTGTGTGTCTGTTGCACACACAGGCACTCACACGTCTATTGGAGGGTGAGAAGGGGAAGTTTGCCAAGAAGCTGCCAAAGAGTTTGTTCAACGTCTGCCCTCTTCAGGAAAGAGCAGAGACTGATGCAGGGACAGCCACACTCGTCCCGACACCTGCGTTGACCTCACAGCCAGCTGCAAACCATCTGCTGTTGTGGTCCTGCTGTCTGTCTGGGGCCGTGGTTCCATGATGCAGCAGGAGCCTCGGGGTGGACAGAGGCAGTAGCCTACCAACTAATGCTTTGTCCCCTCCTTCCTATTGTCACTGCTCGGGGTCTGCTGATACTCAGCCCCCTAGCCAGCCCATTCTTTATTGCACATCTAGCTGAGCAGTTGTACTAGCCCCGATGAGCTACTGAATTGGAATTCAGTAGGTAGCAAGCTGTGTGATGGATGGACAGAGGGCAGCTAACAATTTCCTTTTTCTGAGACAGGCTGAGGCTCCTCAACTAGAGGTGAGCAAATAGCAGATAGGTCCCATGTACTGACACAAATGCCTTTCCTGATGTGTTTCTTCTCTCCAGTGAGGTTTTAACTCCCTACGTTTTTGGCAGAAGTTCCACAGGGCAGCAGCCATGGTTTTATTGTTTGTTTTTTGTTTTTAAGTTTATTTTATTGAAGTACAGTTGATTTACAATGAGGTGTTAATTTCTACTGTACAGCAAAGTGATTCAGTTATACATATATATACATTCTTTTCCATATTCTTTTCTATTATGGTTTATCACAGTATATTGACTATAGTTCCCTATGCTATACAATAGAAACTTGTTGTTTATCCATTCTATATATAATAGTTGGCATCTGCTAATCCCAAACTCCCAATCCATCCCTCCCCCACCCCCCTCCTCCTTGGCAACCACAAGTCTGTTCTCTATGTCTGTGAATCTGTTTCTGTTTCATAAATAAGTTCATTTGTGTCATATTTTAGATTCCACATATAAGCAATATCATATGGTATTTGTCTTTCTCTTTCTGACTTACTTCACTTAGTGTGATAATCTCTGGGTCCATCCATGTTCAGCAGCCATGTTCTTTTTTTTTTTAATTAATTTTTATTGGAGTATAGTCACTTTACAATGTTGTGTTAGTTTCTACTGTACAGCAAAATGGGAACGAAATCCAAAAAAGGGGAGATATATGTATATCAGCCGTGTTCTTTTAACTTCCACTCCCAATCAGCGAAAATATCTCCCATGTCTCAATAAGTTAACTGTCTGCAGGAAATCTATGGTTTGCTTCTCCTGTTGTTAAGAGGTTTGGAAGTCAACACTCTCAGGGGCTTACTCTTCCTGACCTGAACTTCAGTGGGTGACATTAGACCAGTGACTCAGCCTGTCTAAGCTGTACTCCACGAAAGAAGAATCGTGGCTCTCCCTGTCTCCTGGGTTGATTTGGGGATTAAGTGAGACAATGTATAAACTGCTTAACATAGACATAAGTTTTTACTGTCATCACTATTTGTAACAAAGATCCACACAATCATAGCCTCAAAGATAGTTCATTTATAAAATTCCACTTTTCTTGAGCAGGTCTTTACTTATCAATCCTGTTTCATGTCTGTCTTGATTTCCTCGCCTCAGTGAAATTCAGGATATACACATAATGTTCAGGAATCACTAGACCATTTTTCATGGATTTAATATTCTGACTTTTGATGGGGTCTGCCATCGCTACTCACATTTGAAGGGTAGTCTTTGTTGTTAAAGAAGCTAGGAGGATACCAGGGTGAACTAGGCTGTAACTAAGAGCTCACACCTTCTTTTGACCCAGCTACTGATTCTCCTGTTATGTAATCAGGAGAATTGGCTCACAAGAGAAAGTTTGCATCCTCTCTTCTCAAAAGTACGAGAGGGGTGCTTTATTCTCATGTTGTTATTTGGGCTTCCTGAACATGACAGGCAGCCTTTGCTGACAGGTAACTGGAGTTGGGGGTGTTCTCAATGGCTGTGGAGCAGAGCAGACTGCTTGGTCACCAGCTTGAAGCTGCGGCTGTGGCCTCATTAACTCTGAGCTCTGCCTGCGCTAACCAGCCATAAGGCATAGATGTCAGCTTAGAGCACTCGCGGTTACCTCGTGGTCCTCACACCCATCCTTCTGGGAAGGCCCTCCTTCCGGGCTATGTGTGGTATGTCCGTGGCTCCGTGGAGCCGGCCTCCATGTCTGTGGCTTCTTCAGGCTGGGGCTGGTCCTCTCTTTAAACAGCCCCACCTGGGGAGCAGGGCATCACTCACGTTTGTCTGAGCCCAAAGCTCTCAAATCCTGCCAAGTACTTTCAAGGTCTGGGGTTCAACCTGGCAATTTGGCTTTCCCTTTGTGTTTGCCTATTTTATGACACCTTTTGAAGGAATTAACTGCTTGTGACAATTTTGTAAGCTGTAAAGGGATATCAGGGTGCATCTGTGGTTCAGTTGACTGTCTTTCCCATTTTGCTGTACAGTGGTTCAGTAGAAAATTTCCCACCATCTGGAATAATTTTTTAATAATAAAAGGTATAGTGTTCATTATAAAATTCAAAAATGCAGAAAAGCATAAAGAAAAAAAAAATAAAGATGATCCCATATCCTATCAATATCCTTCTAGGGCCATCTTTCCAGATATTTCCTTATGTATGTATACACATGCCAACCAGTGATTTCAAATGGGCATTCTTCTAGATTTTAAATTAATTTTAGTTAAAATTGGTATGCAGGTGGAACTTGTTGAAATATGATAAATCTTCATTAAGTCACCCATTGAATGTTGACGACAGGCATTCCTTGGAGGTAGTGTGGGCTGGGTTTCGGACCACTGCAATACAGCAAATATCACAATAAAGCAACTCACAAGAATTTTTTGGTTTCCCAGTGCACACAAAAGTTATGTTTACACTATACTGCAGTCTATTAAGTGTACAGAAGCATTATGTCTAAAAACCAGTGGACATACCTCAAAAATGTCAATACGTTTTTGCTAAAAATTGCTAACCATCATCTGAGCCTTCAGCAGTAATAGTAGTAACAACAAAGATCACTGATCACAGATCATCAAACAAATATAATAATAATGAAAAAGTTTGAAAGAGTGTGAAAATTACCAAAATGTGACACAGAGACACAAAGTGAGCAAACGCTGTAGGAAAGATGGTGCCAACAGACTTGCTCCAAGCAGGGTTGCCACAAACCTTCAATCTGTAAAAAAACGCAGTGTCTGCAAAGTGCAATAAAATGAGGTCTGTCTGTATAATGAAAAAAGACCCAAACTATAAAATCATAATTGCCAGGATTATGAATGATTTCTATTTTCTTCTTTTTACATAGCTGTATTATCTGAATTTATTATGGTTCTTTGATAATCAAAAAATAATTTTAAATGTAAGTTGGCCAGAAAATATACACATGCTTGGCTTATAGAATTTTTTTTTCACAATTTCAATTACTGCACCATCTTCTAAAAATGTGCTATCATTATTGTTAAGAGCTGTATTGTGAATGTCAGGGTCCAAGAGAATTTCTCATTCTTTCATGAAATAATCACAGATTTACATTCTTCTGCAGTAACAGCTAAGGTTTGCACAGTAAACAATAGTGGAGAATTCAAGCAAGTAACTAGTTAAGTTATGTTTAAAAAATCTTTGATGTGTTAACCTAGAATCCTGGATTTGGTAGTTCACTCCTTACGCACCTGGTCTAAGTAGGAGAGCAGGGCTGAGCAATTTTTATGTCCCAAAGGAATTAAACACAAACTAATGATGTTTACATTGTTGAAGGGATCCATGCCAGGAACTTGGAGGTTGGTGGTGGGGTGTTTCTTTTGTTTGTTTTTTTGTTTTAAGTTTGGTAGAGGCAGGCAGGTGGTCTGCATTTTTTCTTAGAGGAAAACAATACATCGTCCTAAGAGTTGTCTGAACAGAGTGCTGATGGAACAAAAAACAGGAGGTTGAAGGTTTCATTCCAGTTCTGGTCCAATCAGTCCCTCAGACTGAGTAATTAAAGCATGAAGACCATCTGTGAATACTCAGAGGCCAACTGAATCTTAAAAACAAATGTTTTCCTAAGAATACATACGTAGTGTTTGGTCACTGCAAGAAATTGTTCAAGATTGTGTGCTAGATGTCTGTGCATCTGTGTGTGCGTGTGCAAGTGTGCACACACTCTTTAAATTTGGAAAAGAGCACATTATTTCAAGACACTGAAACAATTTTCAAATTCATTGAACTTAGTTTGGAGCTGACTATTTCCCCATCTAGTGAGTACGGGTGGGAAAAGACAAGGTGATGAAGTATGATGTCTACCTGCTTCCAGGCACAACCAGCCATTTCCTGAGAGGGACTCCCAAAGCTCAGACTGCCAAGTTACATCAATAACAGAAGTAGACAAGGGGGGCACCTCACAGGATTTTCCACAGATACTGGTTTTAGCTCTGGTCTCCCTCTTAACATCATTAGTAATCAGAACAGAAAGGGTACAAAGTATTTGTAACTTAAAAGGTAATACAGGTCAAAAATAAGTAACATGAAATGCTAGTATCATGAAAATCTATATGACAGAATGAGTTCCAAGCTTCCCCTGTTTATTTCACGCATTGTTCAATTTAAGACGGGAGGTAGGATCATCCCTGTATTGTATCAAAAATGGTCATAAACACAAGAACCAGTCCACGATATAAGGAGATTCAAAGATCTTAAGAATAACAGTGATAAAAAAGTGACTCTCAGCCTAGGGTGCTCTTTAGTTAGACTTGATCGGGGATAGATGGGTGTGATTGCATCCGTGTCCTCTGTCTAAGGCCGTGTGTCACAGAGCTGAGTCATCCTGTGTAACTCTGCCGAGCACCAACACCGAACTCTGCCTGGATCACTTGTTTCTAGAAAGTGTAGACAAGGGGCTCCCAGGCCAGCTACCAGACTGATGATGAGAACAAATCAAATGACATAAGAGTGAATAATTGGGCTAAGAGGGGTGAGGTAAGTTTAATGTATATCAGTTCTGTTATAGCTAATATTTCTTGAAAGCATGGCCCATGTACCAGCACTGTGTAAGTGCTTTACATGGATTCAGGTGGCTTTTTCTACATTTCGCTTTCACAACAACTCTGTGAGTTACTACTGTGATCCGCATTGACTAGATCGGGAAACTAAGATGTAGAGAGATGGTTGATGAGCTTGCCCAAGTTTTCGTAGCTAGCGAGTGGCCAGCTTTTCTGTTTGTGAGGATGTGAGGATGATTGTCTGTATACATAGAGCCTGTCCTGTTCTGTTTGCTGACATCACACACCTCTTCCTAAGATTCTGTTTGGGATATTTGTGCCCATCTGCATGACTCTTAAATACATTTTTAAGCATTGCTTCTTCTGGCACCTTCTGTCCCTTCTCTTTTGCGTGTAACATATGATGCCTTATATTCTTAGTAATATAAATAGATCTTGTCTCCCAAACTGGAACTGGTTTCTTGAGGATGGTGAATGTGTCTCCTGCCCCAGTACATAAACACTCCATAAATGTTTGTTTATGATGCGTAAACTTATGATTTGTCTCTTTTAAAGAAATTTTCTCTGACAGGCACCAAGCGTGCTGCTGTGTATCATCAGTTAATACTCATTTTAGTACCGTGTGTGTGTGTGTGTGTGTGTGTGTATTCATAGCAAGCTTTCTGTGAATGTGCATATTATACATTTTATTCACGGAATGCCTGTTCTAAGGGCCAGACACTGCTAGGACAGCACAGAAAAGAGCAGACACCTTGCTCAGTGTGGAGAAGAAAGTCCACCGTCAGCACTGAGGATCTTATTATTTGTCTAAGTCTGAAAATGACACATAAAAAATCAATTTTATTTTGAGCTTGGAATTAGATAAGATGAAAATTGAGGGAAGAAGGTACAAACATTGGGTTAATTGTATTCAGTTCGTTTTCAGCTTATTCTATTTAATTGAGTATCAATATGCTTTTCCGTAAGAGACATTGGCATATTTATTTGTAAAATAAAACGACTTGGATTCTCCCATTTACTAAGCATGGAGAAATCACTTTGGCCCATCTTGAGGTATTTGAACAGACAATTCAGGAAGTTATGAAATCAGGACTGGGGATTTGGACTGCTAGACCAAAAATAGCAAATCTGTTTTTAAAATAAGCATAAGTTGACATTTTAACTTAATAGATAAGTTCATGAAATTTTACTTTCTCAGATGTATGTAATCACACCTGCTATAAAATTTAAGTTTACAAAGTTTTCTTAAGCACTTAGATAAAAATGGTGTTTCTTTTTTCCTCTGCTACAATTCCACTGGTACCCTTCAGGGGGCTATGGTGATACCTTAGACCTTTAATCCACAATCCGTCTCCCGTCATCCGCCTAACAGCGCCTTGAGAATGGAGGGAGAAAAACTTTTTTTTTTTTTTTTTTTTAAGAAAAACAACAACATAGCTTTGGCACGTTGCAGGATATTCATAGTGATTTCTTGAATTATTTTAGGAAACTCAGTTCTTGCTGATTTCCAGAGACCACAGCTGACAAATTCCCTAATTTGTTTACTTTAGAGAGATCATCTTAAGTGCAGCATCTGTTTTTGCTTCCTCTGTGAGATCTTGGTTTTACATCAGGAGGACTGAGGCACAGGGGAGTCATGTGACCAGCGGAGCCCACACAGGAAGCGGCACAGGGGAGTCATGTGACCAGCGGAGCCCACACAGGAAGCGGCTGGAGCCTGCTGTGGCGGGAGCCACCTCCAGCCGTGGGTCCCTGGCCTCCCTTACTGCTCTGCAGAGGCAACTTCCACCCTAGCTTTTTGATTGTCTTTCAAGGATAACCTCCATCTGCCAGTCACGTTATTTTACAGCTAGAAGATTGTCAAAACTCTCATTCTGCTTAGGTACGTCTCCTTTTGGACAGACAGCTTACTTTCCTGAAGCTCAGAGCAGTAACCTAGAGTTACTTTCAATATGTAGAGGGGAGAGCCTTCTGGAAGCACAGTGGTTATTTATGAAGCTTGGGTCGGGGCGGCTCCCTGCCATGTTCCAATGAAATTAGAGAGAGAAAATTTTAATGTGGAAGCCACTTATATTTTTAAGTGTGTGCTACCATTTTGCTCCCTCTGCAGCCCTGCAGAAGTGGCTGCCTCAGGAAATCTCTTCCCAGAGCCCTGGCAGACCCCATGCTCAAGGTCACAGGGAGAGGAGCACCCCGTATTTTGTGATGTTAGTGGAAATACAAGGCATTGAAAACCAGGGAGGTATCAACAGCTTCCATCTCTGCAAAATAACCAACTTGAATTTTCTCACATAAAGAGTGTCCCGAACTGTACCTCCAGCTTCTTGTAAGGATGGTGGAGTTATTGTGAATATAAATTTAAGCTCAAGAGGAGAGAGAGATGTGGAGAAAAATCCAATTAACTGGAGTGAAAGTCATACAAAATAAACTACCCATCGCTAAAAGAAAGAGTTTTAAAATTGGATGACTCTTTAGAGGAGAATTGATAAACTATGTCTTTATTGTATGAGAAGATGCACTTTGCAAATAATATTTTTCAGGAGACATTATCCGCTCGAGGATGTTTCATGTTCATATTAAAAAGGCGATTAGAAGTTTGGAGGCTTTTTCATCATTCTGATTAACTTGCAGGAGAAACTCTTCCTATTGCAGCATTCATTAAATGGATCTCTTTGTGTGTACAAATATTAAAAGTAGTCTTGAAAGTACTTTAGGTAAGCAAGGAAAAAATGCACTGTTTGTTTCCTCATAGAGTTGACATTTTTATTTAGGGAAAAAACCCATGAACTTACAATCTCTCCCTTTCTAGGTTTTTCAACATTTCTTGCAAATTGTATGTAAATAAATGCAAATAAGCAATCCTCACTAGCAAGCTGCTTAGAAGTGTAAAATGCATAAAATTAAGATGCTGAGAGAAACGTGCATCTAATTAAGGTAGCATGTAAAGAAATGTTTAAATTCAAATTAGATACTTCAGTGGGAAGAATTACTTGTTTAATTCAAAAGATGTTTTGTATAATTAAGGGAAGGCTTCTTCTTAGCAGTGTTCCTATTTCCTTCAAAAATCAGTTTTAGGAGCTGTCACTGGCTCAGCCAAACTTTAAAACTGAGTTTAACCGAAGAGTGAGAATGCCATCAAAGTGCGTTCTGGTTGTAATGCCTTTACCCCTAACAGACTGGAGAGTGAGGGTGGCGGTGTGGAGATCACTGTTTCTACCCAGTCACATGAAGCTCCCATGATGCTTTCAAAGCCTTGAAACGCAGACCACAGCCAGCCAGCTGTCCCTAGATCCTAAGGTTTTTTACACAAGCCAGGAAGGATGCCAGCCCAAGCCATCAACAGGCATCTTCCAGCCTCACCAGGGACAGAAGAAGAGGAAAGGAATTTGATCTCCGGTTGGTAGCCCTTAAATAAATGGAAGACATTTTTGCAAAGCATGAAGCAGTAAGGAAATTATTGGGAAATGTGAGATCTGTGTTGAGAAGATATGAACTATCTTCTAAGATTAGTGCTGTTTCTGCCTCAGACACATCCACCCAAAGGGCACACAGGAAAGTCATTGATGCTTGATTTTGAAGCGTTCCACAAAGTTCCACTTCCCGTGGTGAAGTTCTAGCTTCCTACCGGCTTGTGTGTTCAGACCAAGTCCTCTGATTTCAAAGGAGCCCATGTGTTATTAGCCCAGAGTATCTATTTCCTGGCTTCAGAGATAAAAATAGTTCCTTGTTATGAAACAGTTTGGATCACATGTCATGTACAAAAATCTCTCTTGGACTTGGGTTCCCTCATCTGGAATCCTCCGTGTCTGACACAGGGAATTAGCGGGTGATGCTGATACTGTCATTCTTCATTTGGGGGCTTGGCTCTGTTCCCTCTTTTCAGCAGGGGCAGAAATCCTTCTGACTCAATGCCAGCCTCTTTGATCCTTCCCTCCCCCTTCTGCCCCAGACCCGTCCTCACCACACCCACACCCACAGTACTGAGGCACATACTACACTGAGCCTTTGGGATTGTGAGTTGGAAAACATCTGGTTGGTAATGTCCATCTTCGATCCAACAAGTCAATTTAGGTTTAATCAGAAGGGTCATGGTTGTTGCTGTTCCCTCCTAGGACCAGGGGATATTTGTGATATGGAGCTTGGAGTATGCCTTCTTGTGTGTTAGCCCTTGTCCTTCTCTCGCTCTGATTCCTTAGTACTTTCAGTGACTGCCTCTCCATCAACTGGTCGGTTCAGTGATTGGTACAGTCAAGCCCAGAGTCCATCTAGCTGCCCACCTTTCCTGCAGGTCCCACATTCAACACAGTCAACATACCCCAATTCAACTCGGTAACTTTCCTCCAATCTGGCCCCTTCCCTACCCGGTCTCTCCTGGCTATTGATGCCTCCATCTGCTTTCCTCTCCCTCTGAATTGTCCATGCCATCACTTGGGCTGCTTTATTTCTTACCTAAACTTTTTTTTTTTGGAGTGTAGTTGCTTTACAATGTTGTGTTAGTTTCCCCAGGTGTACAGCAAAGCAAATCAGTTATATATATATGTATGTATACACATATGCATACACATATATGTATGTATACATATATATGCATACACATATATGTATGTATCTATTCTTTTTCAGGTTCTTTTCGATCATAGGTTATTACAAGATATTGAGCAGAGTTCCCTGTGCTATACAGTAGGCCCTTGTTAATTATCTATTTTACGTATAGTAGTGGGTATCTGTTAATCCCAAACTCCTAATTTATCCCTCCCTCCACCACCTTTCCCCTTTGGCAACCACAAGTCTGTTCTCTATGCCTGTGAATCTGTTTCTGTTTTGTAGATAAGTTCATTTGTGTCATATTTGAGATTCTACATATAAGTGATATCATATGGGGTTTTTCTTTCTTTCTCTGTCTGTCTGATTTACTTCACTTAGTATGAAAATCTCTAGGTCCATCCATGTTGCTGCAAATGGCATTATTTCATTCTTTTTCGTGCTCTCTTCTGTTGCATCCCAGGCCTCTGGTCACGTGCTCATTGCACGGTGCTCTAAGCTGCCACCTCCTGGTCTGTCTCCCCATTAGGCTGTGAGCTCCTGGGGGCAGGAATAGTGTCGAGTGAGATGGTGCCCAAGGGTAAGACTGGAACAGTGGTTCTCACGATTTTTGGTCTCAGGCTCCCGTTATACTCTTAAAAATTATTGAGGCTGTCAAAGAGCCTTTTGTTTCTTATGTGAGTAAACAGGTATTGTTAGTTACCATATTTGAAATTTAAACTGAGACATTTAAAAATTATTTATTCATTCCTTCAAAATCAACAATAATAAACTCATTACGTGGTATTACAAATGCTACATTTTTATATAACTATTCTTCAAAATAAAATGTACTAAGAAGATGGACATTGTTTTACATTTTTTCAAAGCTCTTTATGTTTTTAGAATGTCTGACTTATTAAGAGAAGACAACTGGATTCTCAACCTGGTTTAGTGGGTGGTTTTGTTTAAAGTATATGAAGACAGTGCACGTTGACTGTAGGTAGTTTTCTACACCAAAGCTGACAAGTGGTAGTTTCTTTCATGCGACTGTGATGTGAAACCTGAAACCACAGGGATGAACTTTTCTCTGTTACCTTGAAACTTTTGATCTCTCCTGCTCTTAAAAACCGTTTTTTTTTTTTGACCCCTGCATGACTTAGTTACACCAGGCATTGGTCACTTTGAAAATATGGGTCCACTAAGTTCTAAAGATCTTCCAAATGATGATACATTTTATTGCATTTCATTCAGTTTTTTTTCAAAAAGCTGAAAGTATTAGGAAGCTATCAAACTCATGGTGAGTTTTCCGAAGTTTGAATTTTTACTGAAAAACCCAGATTTTATCATTGGCCATAAATACTGTCAGTTAATTTGCCTCAAAGGGACAAATCCATACTTTGTTTATTTTCAGGAAAATGCCTTTTAAATACCTAAGTCTGAATAGTAGGTTTTTGTCACTTGTTCTTTTTAATTAAAAATGGTGTTCTGTCGGGGGTGGGCAAGGCTAGTTCAGCTTTCAACTCCATCCCATAAGTGCTTTTACTTGAGACAAACATCATACTTCGGTATGTATGTGACACAGCTGCTTTATGCATACTTGCTTTCTCAGGAAAGAATATTAAAAAGAGGTGTACTCAGTGTCCAGAGTTACTAACATTAATATTTACTGCTTCATCAGGATTATGCCTGAGTGAAACTGGCACTCATTTTCCTTCAAGTGCTTGGAGGGGAAGAACTCAACGACCACCAGTATAGTTTGGTGTCTTTGCCTTGATCTGTGCCGATCACCAGCTGTTTCACCAGCTCCCTGGCGCACTGTCTTTGCACCATCAGTGCAAATGTTAATCTGGTGAAGAAAGCAAGTGAGGTTTTAGTATTATAAAATAGTTCTGACCTTGTGGACCCTTTGAAAGGGCCTGGGAGACCCATGAGTGCACAGACCACACTTGGAGCACCATGGGGCCAGAGGGTCAGGCCGAGGCCCTTGGCAGGGGCTGCAGAATTAGTCAGTGCTGTGCCGGGAAGGACGGGAGGGGAGGAGCCACATGGTCAGATTTGTACTTTAGAGTGACCCTGGTGGCCGCAGGGTGGAGCATCTTCTGGGGAGTTGGGAAATTGGAACTGGACATCACTGCCAAAATTAGCCATGTTTTTTTGAGTTGCCAAATGAATGTATAAGATTAAGTAAGCTCCCCATTTTTCAACACTTTGGAGTGGTGTCTTTATTCAAATCACATTCAACTGCATGAATAAATTAGGTTGCAGGTATTTCTGGGTGTTCTTGTGTCTACTGTGTGCGGGTTACTTGGTGGATGAATCCTAGGCATATATTCACGTGTCCGTGTGTACAAACTTGGATGTACAGGCACCGTTGGCTGGTCAGCCTCCCAGCCCATTACTTTCTGGCCCAGTTTGTTTTATCATCAGCAGTACATTCCTTGGACTCTACACATTCATCCTGTATCATATGTGGAAAACATTTGTTTACCATGGAGACCTCCCACTCAGGGGAAGTGTGGGAGACTTATTACTTAGTTAAAAGGTCCAGGTCAATGTATATTCAGAAGTAATCGCCCGTCATTCGCTCAGGCCAGCAGTGCTCGCCTAGGATTCCATTCAGAAGCCCTGCCTCTCTGTGGGTCTCTTTAAAAATACTAAGCAAAAGACAATGGATCTTCAAACTCAGCTGATTCCATTGTGATTGATCTCAGCCAATTTTTAAGGTAATTGATGATATTGCCTTAGTTGAGTCTGTTAGTGCAAATAATTATTAATCAATATGCTCTCAGCTCTTACTTGAGAGGATAATTCGAACACATGATTTATTCTGAATCATTTCAATTGAGCTACCTTTACAAGAGAAAATCAATGGGCGAGTGGTCTAAAGCACTTTAATTATCTGCTGCTCTATCCTCCTTTCCCAGCCATATCTACACGGTGGTTTGCTGCCCCACTCTGGCAAGGGTGACAGGAAGGTTTTCATTGCCATGAGAGAAAGATAATATATAGCTCATCTTTGATTGACTAGGTTGATTAAAGTGAATTAGTTAAACGCCTTAAAAACAAAGCCTGGGGGCTTCACTTTTGGAGAGTGTAGTTAGTGCTGCCCTAGAAAAAGAAGGAACACATTGCTGATTTCCCTCCAGTTGGAAAGCAGTTTACTGTTGTGGGTATGAATGTCGTGTAAGTCAGTTTACCCTGAAAACACAGGGAGACCAGGATCACAAAGGAGATTCAGGGGGGAACATTTGGGGCTGCGCTTATATTGCCACCCCCTGCCCCGGCCACGTGACTGCTTCAATCAGTTGTTGAAGATGCCTTGTCACTTCCTTATGCTAAGACTTTCCGACCTGGGCTTCATCGTTTTGCCCTTTCAGGCAGTGTCTTGATGAAAGTTGTGGTCTGATACTTTTTTCTGTGAGACAAGATGCAGAAGAAAATGATCCACACCAGGATTGATCCTGCCTTCGTCCCTGGAAGAGCTTCCAAGCATCTGTTTTGGTTGTGCTTGGGAAGGGTACAGGAATGCGTGGGTCTTGGCCGGGGACTTTCAAACGTGATTCTAACAGATGGGAATTTTCAACGACACTTCCCTGCATTTTCCTTGTAGAAGCATCGAGATGTTCTATTACAGTTCTTGCGCAATACCATGCCTCTTGCTGCTATTATGGTGTCTCTAAATGGCCAACTGTGAAGGCATCCAGCAGCCTTCAAGGCCAGTCCTTGAAGCCTCCGCTCCCTCCCCCCGCCCCATGCCCTCCGGGGACCAAGACTCCACACACCAATAAACTGAAATCCAACTCATTGGTAGCTGGCGCAGGGTCCTTTCTCCAGAAGGAGATGTTCTTATGCATTGAATAGAGTTCATATTATCAATTAAACAGTGGGAGAGAGCAAAGGTGGGTTCTGAAAGGACTTGGGGTTTTTCAGGAGCTAATGCAGTAGACAGTTCTGGAATGTCTGGCTTGGAATTAGTACACAGGGAAGACCAAGAAAAACGAAGGCCTGCTTCTGGCCACAGGAACAGTCCTGTTGGGAAGGGTTGGAGAGGAGAGGGGAGACATCAGATGTTAAGGATACAGGAGACAGGGGCTGACCCCAGAAGGGCAGCGGGGAGGCAGATGTCGGGACCCTCAACACCCAGCGAAGAAGAAGGAGAGGCTGGTGGGTCACATGGACCCTTGAGGTTGACACTGCTCTGCGCCCCTCCCCACCCCTGCCCCAGCTGTTCCGCTCAGTGTTCTCTGGGGATAGCAACTCACTCTAGGCTGATCAGAGGGCAACACAGGCATAAAATCTGGGGCCAGCCATGGTCTCTGAGATGACTTCTTCCATAATGACTCTCAGAGTCGCCAGTGGAGGCCAGGGGACCACAGTGAGCTGCGACTGAGGGTCAGACCTCATATTCCAACTCGTATAAGCAGATCCACGTTGGAAAGTCTTTCTGACGGGGGCGCTGGTGGGAAGCTGGCGGGTGTCTGGAAAAGTTGAGTCTCCTTTCCTCAAACATCCCCCGCCCCGCTCCGCCTGTATTTCTTCTCTCTTACGTTGTCTTCCTCCGTGCGCATCAGTTGAGTTAAAGTGTGAGAGGCTGACCCCTCTCCACTGCTCCCTGGAGAAGGAGCTCCCTGGTCCAAGTTCGGGACATGCACCTTGACTGGCTCTGTGCTCTTAGGCACGGCACCCACTCCTTGGAGGCAGAGTTTTCCTATCTCTCAAACGGGTGTAATACTTTTCTTGGGGGGTTGTTGTGAGAGTTAAATGGGGCACATCTTAATGCACCTTCTAAACTATAAAACTCTACAATATAATATACAGTATGTACACATGCATGTGTATGTAATACAATATGTAAAGTGTTATTTTACTTTTTCAATCTTACTATTCCTCCTTACCTACTCTGGGGCCTGTCAAGGTTCCCGGTAACTGTTCCGGTTCCGAGATGAAGCCCTGAGCGGGAGCCGTGGTCACTGCTTGCCCTGTCACCTTGTCACCAAAGTTACTTAAATGTCCTAGAGCTGAAAAGTGGGAGAGAAAAGTGTCCTAAAATAAATGCCATGTGTGGTTCCATAGAGAAGTTCAATAAATATCCAGCAAATGAAGGCATTACTTACAGTGATTCCTTTTTTTCCCTTTGTTTTTTGTTTTTGTTTCTGTTTTTAACATACAAGAAGACTCATTTAAAGCCTTTTCTCCTTCCTCTAGTGTGTTTGGAGACCTATACGACAGTGGGCCCTAATGTTGTGTAATAGTAATGACATGATCCAAAAGAGTGTTTTTCAGTACAAAGGAATGGATTTCTCAAAAGACCAATAAAAGTTGTGAAAGATATTTGTGGATCAGGACTCTGGGTGATGCTTACACAACCTCCCAACTGCACTCCCAGGTTTAAAGTGAAAATAACAGAGATAAAGGCAGAAAGTACCTGTGTAAACATGATATATGAATGGCTCCTCCAATCTGCATAACAAAATAAACCAGGGGTCTAGGCCCTAAAAGTGATGGCCATGTTGGCTCCCCTTATTCCAGAGGAGGGGCTGTGGTAGGTGACCAGCAGCACTTGTGTAAGCAGAACAGAGGAAGGCTGCAAAACATGCAAGGCAGGAAGTGGCAATAAATACTACCAGCAGTTGGAGCGGCAGGAGACCTTGAGGTGAGCAGAACGTAATCGCTCAAAGTGGAATTCGGCCAGGGCCTCCACCAAGGGGCACAGCGAACCTTCCAAAAAGCCAAGACCTCTGTCTCATCTCCTCCCAATGATGAGAAAGCGAGATGTGAAATTCCTTTCTGGAGGTGGGATTTGCTTTTCATGATGAGTTCTGATCTCTTTTGCAGGCTTTGAGTCTGATAACCAAGGGTCCCAAAATAGATCCTTGAGAAAAAAGTTAAAAATCCGAAGGCCTGCACAGACTGATGTGCAGGAGTTGGTGATCTGGGTTGTAAATCCACAAACCATTTAACAGAGGAAGACCTAGTTAGGGAGACTTGGTTTTCTTATAAGGCATGAATAAGTGCTCTGGGTAGTCTGCCCCCGGGGAAAACAGAATAATGCTAATAATTTGCATTTATATAATACCCCTTGGCTTGTGGATCTACAAGCACTTTGCAAACATTAATTCATTCTCTAAACCCCCTGTGAGCCAGGGGTGCCTTCGGTAGCTAATCACGAAGCGGGGCGGGGGGGCGGGCAGAGATTCTTGCCAGAGTGGAGATCCAAGTTAGCCGAACACTGCAGGCCTTGGGAGCCAAGGAGCTTGCGTGGAATTTTTATGAGAAAGAACCACAAAGGTAGAATGTGTATCAGCCTGTGTGGGAAATAAACCTGAATTTTATGACCAGGTTGAATGAAGGTCTATCCACTAAGAATTTAGTTTCTCTCCCGTGATTCCAGGCATTTGTCGTGCAGTGTGCTGTGTGACTGTTTTGCCTCTTGCTGTTCCCTCTTCATTAGGAAAGCTCTGCTTGTACTTGCTCTGAAACCCCAGAGATCTGGGTTCAGTTCGCCTCTGCCCAGTATAGGAGGACGGGCAGCAACTGGGCCATACTGGAAATCAATATTTCCTTAGCGGTTTTAATAGTCAATTCAGAGAATCATTCATTCATTGATTTATTCCCTCAATCACTGCTTTATTTGGCAAACACAAGTTTTTGAATTTTCACTTCCTATTAGACATTGGATTTATCCCCAAGGACTTAAATATGAGAAAAGCAATTCCCGCCTCATGGTCTACCGGCTCCATGCTATTTTCTTTATTCTCCCCATGTCAGGTGAGTATTTTCGTTTCCCCAGCTTGCTTATCTGACAGAGACGTTAGGATCATTGAAATGTTTTTGCAATTTGGATGTAATTTACCAATAAACATTATGGACTTGAATTTCTTATGAGAAAGACACACTTTGCATGGAAGATAGCGATGGTGTGGCATAAAAGATCCCATTTACGTGTGTAGTGAAATCTCACTTATTCTAGCCTCTTAGAAGGAGTGTTGGAAATTGTGAAGTTCAAGTTTTAACTTGTTTTTTAAAGAAATATAATTTTTTTTAAAAAAGAAGTGCATCAGTAGTTTGAAGCTAGGCCAACAAAGTGTTGCTTATTAGGGGGACTGGGGGTTTGCTTGTACTGAATAGATAAGATTTGTTCGTGAGCTTCTGGCCTGCATCACCTAGAGCAGATGGGTACTTTTGAAGTGCTTTTTCTTTTTATTGACTTTTTTTTTTTTTTACTGGAGTATCGTTGCTTTACAATGTTGTGTTAGTTTATACTGTACAGCAAAGTGAATCAGCTATACGTATACATTTACCCCCTCTTTTTTGGATTTCCTTCCCATTTAGGTCAAGGCAGAGGATTGAGTAGAGTTCCCTGTGCTATACAGTAGGTTCTCATTAGTTATCTATTTTATACATAGTATCAACATATTGGGAGATGTCAATCCCCATCTCCCAATTCATCCTACCCACCCCCTTCCCCCTTGGTATCCATACGTGGGTTCTCTACATCTGTGCTTGAGAGCTGGTTATAGCAGTTGTTTCCTGTGATAGATTCCCATTGTGTTTGATTTTTTAAAAATACAAGTAATTGCACAACAACTCTTTATAGATTAGTGCACAAGCCAACTTCAATCTGGCTCTTCCCAAGTTATAAGAACGAGCGCTATATGAATTGCTGAAATAGATCCTGTGTTCACACACGTGTATATCTGTACCGTGGTGCAAATCAAATGAAATGGTTAAATCATTGTGGGAGAGTTAAATCATTTTTATGTTACTTTCAAGTTAACTAGCATATAAGGAGAGATCTATTTGGGGGAAAAAATGTATATATTTTTTCCAGTATTTTTGAGCTCTAGGAAGAAGGATGAGGTTATGCTATTGCTTCCAAAGTCTTTGCTGAGCTGGCTGCCAAGACAGTGACACAGGCGTGGACTGAGGAAGAGGAGAGCTCTGTTGGGTGTGTGTAAAAGATCAAACAGGCCAGGGCCCGGACTCCTCCAAGCAAGACACACAGTTTCTTTCAGGATATTGCCAGCTGGTTTTGCTGTGCAGCGGTGTTAAGCTTTACAGATTGAAAACATCTGGCTTTTCACCAGCCGTGTGTGCTCAGAAGGAGAGCAGTGTTAGCCGAAGTAAATTCACCAAATTCTTATCTGGCACATTTAGTTGACCCTGATATGATAAGTTGGGGCAATTTCTGAGGATGAATCGTGTTTCCAGCTGTGCAACTTTTCTCTTCGATCCTTCCCCTGCCTTTGGAAGAATGTGGGTTTTAAAATTTGGAGCTATGCCTTTATTGGGGGCTTTCAAATGCAACGTCAGGTGAGTAGCCATGTCTGAAAGTACCAATGTTATTTGCATAGAGGTCAAACACAATGTTTCCTCTAGGGACGTCCTGAATTATGAAGCTGCAAAGCAATCGCACGTAACCAGATGTCAGCAGCTTTCAGGAAGATGGCTTGTTACCTATGGCTGTTAAGATTTCTGGTGTTAACTGATTTTGGAGAAAAGAAAGCAAATTTGTAGATAGTAGAAAAGTTTGTATCTACCAGACACATACTGAGAAACAAGAACAAATTATAGTGATGGGACTCTTGGTTGTGTTTACCTTCTGAAAGCATCCTTTATGGTTTGGAGGCTCTTTCCTTCTTCAGCACTTTACAGAAGTGGTGGGGAGATGTTGAGGCTGAAACTTCCTCTAAGTCTCTCTCCTAATTTTAGCATGTGAATGTGTTTTAACTTGCAAAATGGACATTATACAGATTCGTATTTTTGAACAGCGATCCACAAACCAAATGTTGGTTAATTGGATCATAGCTTCCTACTGAGTTAAGGCTTCAGAGCTGACTGATCCATGTTTATAATTGGTCTGCCCTTGTCATTGGTCTTGGCACTTTAGCTTGAAGTGTCTCCAGAAGTTAATGACCTGTTAAAACAAAATCCACTAGAGAAAGTTCTTAAAAGAGACTGGTCAAGCCAGGAATATTTATATTGTGTCAGCAGTAATTTTGCACACCTATTGTGTGCCAGGCATGTATCCGCACGATAATCCCATCAAGATGGTAGCAATTATCTTCATTTTACATTGAGGCTCAGAGAAGTGAAGTAGCTGGCCCCAGGTCACACAGCTAGCAAGTTCCTGTGTTAGTTGCCTCCCTGGTGACCAAAAATATGTTGGAGTTTAAGTAATCATCTTGGATTACTTAGCCTAGCCCCTTTTCCAATTTTAAAGAGCTCAGAAGATGAAAAGGAAGCCCTTGAGTATGCAGGGTGAGTACCAAGCACTGAGCTGAATACTCTTCCCCTTGCTAATGAGGCTTTTCTTGTTCCACAGGCACATTTCTTGTTGCCCCAGGGCCTTCGCACTTGCTGTTTCTTCTATCTGCAATTCTATTTCCCCAGATCACCATGTAACATAGATGTACTTTTCTCCTTCTTGGAGAGCCCATCGGACCACACTGCCTCAACAGAACTTCAGCTTAAACCACTCCAGAGCCTGTACTCCCTGTGGATGCTGAGAACTGGCTTCTCCTATTTCTCTACCTGCCTAGGTTATTGGCATTCTGTACTAGTAAGGAGTTTTAGCCACAGACTGGCCTAAGCATACCTGCCCTCACTGCACACATGCCCATTCTTCTTTTTAACATGTTCCCAAAGGAAGCAGTTAAGAAACAGGCTCTATTAAAAATATGGCATGGTTCTGTTTGATGGATATTGTGATTATTTTCATTGATTTTCATCCTGGACTTCGTTTTCCCTATTCATAAGCCTGAATATGTGTTTTGTGTAGGTTTGCTGGATTAGAATCAGATAACAACTGGAAGATAATTTCATTTAGGACAGATGTAGCCAAGCATGTGGTATTCGCATGAGTTATATGAAGAAAGTCAAATCATGTTATGAACGAATGAGTTCTGAGTTTCTTTTGAGTCTGGGGACATTTATTTATCTTGGATTGTTACAGAGATTTTCTGGACTATTTTTCTATAATTACCTTGATTAATATTTAAGTGGTATGTTTACAGTTTGAGTTGATTTATGTGACGCTTTGCTTTTCCTCCACTGAAACACCCAGGTTTCTCATGTTACCACATGATAGAAACCATCTCCCCACTCCATGTCTCCAGTTGAAGGATGGCAGCACACCCATGCGGATATTTTGAAGCAGCAGCGGTCCCACAGCCGAAATGTTCCACCAGAGGGCTGCCCTTCCAGATCCCCATGCTATTTATAGATACCTCCACTCAGGGCCTCTGTGACCTGCAGTAAATTTAAAAATACACTCTCTAAACTTGGTGTGTGTGTGCGTGCTGTAAACGAATCACCTGTGTGTTATTTTTCTGTTAGAAGGGCAGGGGGAAATATTGGCATCTCCCCCCTCCTCCACCCTGGTGTTTTCCTGGTGTTGCTCTCCCTCAGTTTCTGTGGGAGGGGGGCCTTGGGGCAGGGGCAGCGTGCTTGCCTGGCTGGCTGGGTGACCTTGCAGAGGCCACCAGCCACTGACAGCTCCAGGAACCTGGTATCCAGTCCTGATTCCAATGCTTCTTTCCTATCACATTCTAAAGAAATCATCTCTCATTCCATCATTAGTGAAACAGTTCTAATCATATACCGTGTTCTTGTTAAAGTTACGAAAGCACTGTGTTAGCTGACCACCATGCAGATTATAGGAAGTGAAAATGATCATATCTGTGATCACCCAATAGTTTTTTCCCTTCCTTCTATCCCAAAGCATTCTTTTTTGGAGCTGGCAAATGTTCATCCCTTTATATACTCCAACCCCTACGCCTCAAGGTCCAGCATTTCATGACGAATTTAGATGGAGGCAGGTCCATCCATTTCTACCTGGTGATTGCAGATAATTCCATAAAAGCCACTCAGTAAGAAGGATCCGTGAGGGTTACTTTCTTATCCCTGTTTTTCCTTAGGAGACTTTCTTACGCTAAAGGTCAGTGTTTGTGAAGCATTCTGGCTCATGGGTTTCTTTTTTTCACAGAAACATGAAAACTCATTATCTTGTCGTAAAAAGAAAAAAAATGTTGGCATCCACGTCTCTGTGGTCTGGTAGAAAGTGGGCTGTGGGCTGAGCTGACCTGTCCGCTGGACGCCTTGACTTTCATAATCTCTGTTTTTGCCGCTGAAATCTTAGGTTTTTCCATTTGCTGAACTTGGATGTGAATAAAGAAACCAACTTTGCTGTAGGTAATTATCTTAGAGGAGAGTTGATTGGTGTCATGTTATTTTGTTAGAGAAATCTCAGCCTATTCATGATGCATCTTTTATCCCCTTGTCTCTATAAATGCACAATTTACAGAGATCTGCAACCCAAAAGGTATTGTTCTAATTAAATCAGTTTGATCAAACATAAAAATTTTATATATGTTACTTTTTACAGCAAAGACAATAGAAGATACTTCTGCAGAAGTATTCTTCTGGATACTTTAGGTTATGTTTTATTATTACAGTACATTCTCAGGACCAATGATAGTAGTTTGTGGAAATAGCTTTATACGGTTGGAAGCACTTGAAGACCTTAGAGTGGCCGAGGGCTGCAAGCCCCCATCGGGGAAGAGCTGCCGCAGCAGATGAAGGGGCAAGGACCAGGGAAGCGAGGACTCCCTCTTCCTGGTGTCGCTCTGTTAACTGTGAGGGCGGACGTTGCAGCATCTTGAAAGTGGCTGTGATGTTCCCCAGCCCCGTGCGGGGCTTCCTTTCACGGGAACTCCTTGATCAGGCGTTCACCTAAAACGCGGCGGCTGGAAAGCAGTGCTTGTGTTCTAATTGCCCAGTGGGTTGAGGTTTGGGGACAATAAGTGGATATCAAGGAAGGGTCAGGCTTGAAAGCTGGCAGCCCGGTGAGCAGACCAAATCGGAGAGAAGAAAGGATGACTTTTATTTTTTAAATTTATTTTGTCTAAGATAGAGGTTTTCTTAAACATTTTGAAATCTGCTTGATGAAGACTCGTCAAATTGATTTGGGGGGGGTCTTTGTCTTATTTTTTATCTTCTTCCAGGAGCTGCTTGGGGGGGCGGGGAGGTGGGGGGAAGGCGCAGGTCAGAGCAGTGCCCATCGCTCGGTTATTTCCTGCTCTCGCTTCAACATCTGCTGTGCCAGAGCGCAGTGTTAAATATTTGGTGTATTTTTAAAAGACTGCATGTCCTTTTGCTACTTTCTTGCCTTCCGTATGCATATATATAATATAATGTATATATATGTATGTGTTTATACATATTAATATACATAATGTCAATGTATATGTGTGTATATATGTATATCCATACTAGCCTTAGATTTTAAGATCAAGACATTTATAATAAAAGCAAATAATGGCACAGATTCCTCCAACCCCAATCCTTCTAGGAAGGATTTTTAAAGAAAAAAACCAATTTGTGCACCATTGCAAATCACTTCCCACTGACAATCTTGTACCAAGGAAGGCCCAGGGACTTCAGTTGCTTTGTCATTTACGGTTTTAGGATTGGCTGGCTTTCATCCCTATAGCGGGGCTTACCCCTTGCAAGCTTTTTTTTCCTTTTTAATTGTAGTCATTTTCGGATCTGATTGCACCAGCCTTTGCAACACCGAAGTCCCTCACCCCAGAAGTCCAGGCCTCTTCCAAGGCGTCTGATGGTGTAGAGAGTGATTGGCAAGCCTCGGGTGGACTTGGGGGTGGGGTCTGCAGTGACTGGTACAGGTGGCAGGAGAGACAAAACACAACACCACTGGGCCCATTATTTTGGTTGGAAATACGTAAGAAAACCTTGCCTCAAAGTGGAAACAATAAACAAATTATCCACTTCCACCATCAGCTAATTGAGGCTGTCTCAATAAACAAGTGGATTTTCTGCTAACGAGCACTTTTACGAATTTAATCTCCAGTGCTCTGCTGCCCTTCCCCCCATTTAATTTATGCTCACTAACATTTTTCATAATAACATTACACATTAGTGATACTCACTGTCCCGAGTGTTGCATCCTCGTGGCTTAAAAGTCTGTGACTGTCATTTAATTGGCAGACACTTTTTTTTAATTGGAATTAAAATTAAATTGATTCAACTCTTTTATATTTTCTTGAATCTAATGAATCAAGAAAGGGAAGTGGCAGCTCCGGCAGTCCACATGCAGACAAGCCCCAGTCATTTTAGGAGCATGGTGACAACCTCCTGTTTTATAATAACCTCTTATTTTAAAATCATGTCAAAGAGATGACTTTTAGTCCCAAAATATGAAATAAAATTTTAGAGAAATGTATTTGTTGAATATTTGAATGAGAGAATTACCTTCTCTTTATCTGTTTGTGGGTTGTTTTCAATCACCCTTGTATGAAGGATGCTCAGCAACTAAAGTCACTATTTGAAAATTATCTTAATACAGTGAGAGGAAAAGAGTGGTGTAAGTATGAAAAATGTAGTATAAGAACTTAAACACCTCTTTTCTGTTTAGCAGTATAAGGGGATTTGAATGAACTGACACATGGGGATTTAACACTTAAATTGTTAATATAATTTTGCTTTAAAGCTCTCAATCACCCCAGAAAATTGATTGTTTTAAATTCCCTTTCTTATATCGCCTATATTCTTCACTCTGTATTACCTTCTAATACAAGGGAAAGTAGTAGCTTTATTAGACTTCTTAAAATCCAGAATGTTCATTTATTAGAAATCGTCTGATACTTGAACATCTAAATAAAATATCCCATTGCTTGTCTGAGGAATATTTTTCCCCAAGTGGAAATTTATTTTATGTGGTTGTGATGATGAAATTGCTTAGTACACTTTTTGAATCAAAAATTCATGGAGACCATTTAAATGTGCAAGTTTACGATAAAGTCTCTGGGGCCCTGGCACTGGCATATGGAAGCATATTTAAGTTTATTTTTAATTTCCTTTATGGCTGGCATGGTTTCTTTGCATTCACACACACACACACACACACACACACACACACACACAAGCAGAATGCATAAACAGGGCTTTTCCAAGTTATCAAGGCAATTTTCTGAATGAGCTGCAAAACTGAAATTAATATCTTTCTGTAGAGTCATCAGGACAAAAGCCCATCATCTGCCAGCACTGCCTGATGCTTAACTCACCGTGAAGTTAATGTGGATTTCGTGTATATAAGGAAGTGTGATCAGGGGAAACAGGCGATTCTTTTAGACTGTGTGCAGTTAAATCCCATTATGGTACATATTCCGTCTTAATTAGTTCTCATCATATAATGTGATGTGGCCAGATTGATACCATTAATAATGATGATGCTGTAATAACTTTGCCATTATAGGTACTAGGAACTCCAAGTGTCAAATGAAGCATTTGTATTATTTTAAAAATACAATGAATTTTAAATTAATTTTGAAGTGATTTTGTATTATAAATAAAATAAAATCCTTGAAATTAACAAATGCTGTTCTTTCCTGTGATAACTAAAAAAGGCAGCTCTCCCTTATCAGTTATTCTTTTTTCTCAATGAAACTGTATGTAGAAACTTAGTATATAAAACTAATCAAAGCAATCATATTTTATTAACATAAACTTTGTTTTAAGGTCAGAGGTATTACATTTATTTATTCTTAATATAAGTCATTGAGAATTTCAAGTCACCTCTGCAGAATCTTAGAATTCTGAGAAATATTTTTTGGAAAGCCTTTGCTTACTGGCTGGAATCCACACTCTTTGATTTGATGATTTTCTTACTTTCGCCACAACCTAAATTTCTACCTGATGTGTCCCTTTTGCACCAGCCAGACAGGTGAGCATCAGGGTTCCAGGACTGCACACCCTCAGTCTGGAATGCTTTTCCCTCCTCTTTCTTTCCACATTTTTCCTGACCTTCAAGAATAACTCAGAACCTTCTTTCTTGTAATTCTTACCATTTCATGACATCTCTTGCATTAATATCCTCGGCTCTGTAAAGCTGCTTAACTGCTGACATGTAAGTATCTTGTCTTCCCACCTAGACTGCAAACTTCCACAGTTCAGAAATAAGAAGAAAAGTTAGCACTGTTCCCAAACTCAGCCTAACATTGTGCTGTGCATATAGTTGCTGTTCAACTGATACTTGAAGGGTGAATATGACAGTCGTATCTTTGAAAAGTCCATTTTGAACAGTCCTACTCAAATAGGTAGCACTTAAGTTTATTTCCGTTTGGCCGTGTGTAAGTTGGGGTACATTTTCCTCGAGAGCATCATTATGCTTCAGGACCCATGCTTGGGTCAACCACCCAACCAGCACAAAGGACATTGTTTCCATGACCAAGCGGCCAACCGTGTAACATGTTGGAAGGAGGAAATGCTTCCTATCCCTGCCCGAGGGATGGGAGGCTGTGGCCTTGGGGCCTCAGCTGCAGGAGAGCTCAGAGCAGGGATGGGAGCCCATAGCTAGGACTCTGAGGGCCACTCTGAGGGCTGCCCTTCTTCACTTGCTGTAAGAAGAGGACCTTCTTTCTTGGAGCCCAGGTGCTCTCATGTGGAAAATGAAGGGCAGTGACCGGGTGGCTCCTTCAGTGGCAGGGTGTGTGCGCGGGTTTTCCAGAATCTGGGATGACCTCGCCCTTGGAGATGCAGTCAGATAGCATGGTTTGGAAGTTGGAGGGCTTGCTAAATCCTTTTCCTAGCGTTGCCATTGTGGTGGGATGCTCAGAAAGCTGCTTCTCTTCTTTCGTTTACCCGAGAGGAGAAAGGTAGCATTCTTCATCTTAACAAGGTTCCTGTAAAGCTGCATGTATGAAAAATGGGCCCATTCACGCCCTAGGGGAGGAAAGAAGGTACACATTTTTCATCAAACCTTGTGGGTAAGTAGCGAATGTTTTCTCAGAGCATGTGTGTTTCCTTACCCAGCTCCAACTTCAGCCTCTGCCCTCAGCCCCTCCCTCCAGGTGACAAATAGAATCAGCGTTAGTGCATGCTAAGCAGCATGAATTCTGACATTGTGTAGAAACGGCTATGGCTGTTGGTACAACCTTGAAAAATTATCAGCTGAGATTTACCAGGACCCTATAATATGGTTATACAGGACGTGCAGGTGGTTTCATGGTCAACTCAGAAAGCGAGCTGAGGGTTCTGGGGAATTCAGGAAGGAAGGAGACAGTCCACACCCTCACAGAGGTTAAAATCTAGTTGTGAAAATAAGACATCCATATGTGCAAAACTCATGCGTGCAAAAGACCAGCCGATGTCTTACTAATTAGTCATGTGGTAAACAAAAAGTGCTTGAATTCAAAACAGGCAGTCTCTCCGATGTCCGAAGTGATTTGGAAGACTTTGTGAAAGAATTCCCAGTCGGATTAGGATGTAAAGTGGTAGCAGAGTTGGTAATGAGGAATATCTACTGTTTCTTATTTGTTTTCTCATTGTTCATGTGTCATAATGAATACATTACTTCTAATCAGTGAATATTGTTATGTAAATTTCAGAGCAATTATCTATACCTTTTTAGCAGGGTATTTTAATTCTCATTTATGTAATTTTGCTTGGTTTTTTTTTTTTGTCACCAAACAAATAGGAATCTCAGGCAGCCCCGAGATCTGTAAACATGGTATTAAATGACTTATGTGATGAGCAGCGTGGGTGGTTACATCCTTGCTGCTCTGATGGGGTCCATGGACCAGTGGCATTAGCATTACCTGGGAGCTTGTTATAAACGCAGAATTTCAGGCCCTACCTGAGACCTGCTGAATCAGAGTCTGAATTTTCACAAGGTTCCCAAATAACACACGTACAGTTTACTCAGTTCCATTCTCACCGATTCTGTGGGAGCTTTTTTACAAAATTGTGAAGGTGGGTGCGTCTCCATATACATAAAATCATTATATATGTAATTTTCCCTGAGCATGACACATCATTGAAAAGAATGAAGTTTTAGAGTGTTCCGGATGACTGATTTCTGGCTATAGTTAAAAGTTAAGTGAGTACCTAAACTATTTCCCCAGCACTTGAAATTTTTCAAAACTCAAACCATCCTTTGGAAAACATTGTTTTCCCTTTTATATCTGAGTCCATATGAATTCAATTTTTGTGGGAAATTTAAGCCACATGTTTCTGATTCATTTGCACTTAACCCTTGAGAAGGTTGTGTTACAACAACAATTGCCTGTCCAAAAAATCTCAGTCTTGGAGTAAATCCTTCGTAAGGGCAGAGAGAAATGGGGAAAAGTCATTGGAAAGACCCCAGAGAAGTTGGGGTTTGGGTTCCAGGCTCTGAGCCTGGAGACAGATCTGTGCACCCTCCCTGTGTGGACAGCTTCTGTTTTACACATCCTTGGTGGGGTGACGTCAGAGGATTGTACAGGCTTAGGTGCTGAAAAGGAACAGGACACGTGTAGGTCAGGCAGCCTAGCCCAAATCCATACTTTTACTAACCATACATTGACATTTCTCTCCCTTTCTTCTACAAATTGAATTTATATCATTTTGTGAGATTTCTGTGTTTTGACCCCTCGGCAGGGACCTTATCCGTATTTCCTATTAGCGACCTCTGAGCCATGCTGACAGTGGACAAAGGCTGCTGGGGAAGCCCCAGTGGGCGATGAACCTACAGAAAGCAACCTTGGTTATCTTTACTCTGAGTATTATAGTTTGAGCTGATGTATACCAGAAAAATTCTAAGATGCATTAAAGCTTCTTTTTGCCTCTTGGTAAAGCTTGAGTTCTAGCTTGCCGAATCATATATTCAATGTGATACCTTTTTTTCCCCTGACTGATGGATAGTATGTATAAACACATGTGTCCACATATGAGAATATATGTCATGAATAAAAAGTTGAGTGTTTACAGTGGGAGAAAACAATGATCAGTAAATCATGTTTTCTGTTTAGGCATCTACCCTTACATTTAGTGAGTTTTGTTTAGATAAGAGGACTTGGCTTGATTACAGTTCTTAGTAGCCATTGATAAATGAAAGGGCATTTGAATTCCATGTCTAACACATTATTCTAAGGAGCCAGCAAATACATATTCATATGACAGATGCTCTAATCAAAGCTGAAGGTCTTACTTAAATATTTTAAAAAGCAACCTTGGCTCTGGAAGGCAGAGAGAATGCTAGCTGAGATTGTGACGGTGATTTTGCCAGATTTCCCCATGCTGTAGGCTTTCGCACAATCGTCCTTTGTGGCGGTGCCTAATACCTTCAAACATGCCCTGCCCGTTATCTGGAAAGAAACCTTGTCTGCTCTGTTGTCAGCTGCCTGACTCTTCCTCCTGGGAGCACGCCATGTCCGCCTGTGAGTCTTCCCTGTACCCTCTGCCTAGGGTCAGTGTCCACCATCTGTGCTCCCCACACATTCTGGGCTTCCCTCTGTCCTAACATGTGTCACTCTGGTGTATAATTAACTGTTTACGTGCCTGTCTTCCCCAGGGTAGTGACTCTGTGTTGCCCTGTGCCTACCACCTATACACATCTGAGTTGTTGGATGGATAAACCTGTGACCTCAATAGTATATATATATATATATATATATATATATATTTTTTTTTTTTGGCTGTGTTGGGTCTTCGTCGCTGCCCGTGGGCTTTCTCTAGTTGCTGCGAGCGGGGGCTACTCTTCATTGCGGTGCGCGGGCTTCTCATTGCGGTGGCCTCCCTTGTTGCGGAGCACGGGCTCTAGGCGCGCAGGCTTCAGTAGTTGTGGTATGCGGCGGGCTCAGTAGTTGTGGCGCACGGGCTTAGTTGCTCCATGGCATGTGAGATCTTCCCGGAACCAGGGCTTGAACCCATGTCCCCTGATTGGCAGGTGGATTTTTAACCACCGCACCACCAGGGAAGTCCCTTCAATAGTATCTTAAACCAGCTCTTAAAAGCTAAACCTCTTCTAAGGATGCCAGACTTAAAATTTGAGCCTGTGGATTAAGTTTGTGGAAGATTCTGCAAGCGAATCTAGTGTTGTCGGTTCGTGTCATACGGAAGCTGAACCTTGATTCTCTGCATCTGATTTGGGCTCTTCTTGGCTGGTCACCTCTCAGACGCCCTCTCTGGGTCGTAGGTCACTGTGAAGGAATGTGGTGGCTCACTTGGACCATCAAGACTAGAGAAGGAATCCAAGCAGAGGTAGCCAAGGAGCCTTTGTTCTGTCCTTGGAAGTTAATGCTATGTGGTTTCCATTCGGTTAGTCCACTCCATACCTCACTGCTCCATTCTTTAGGTTGTTGAAAATATATCCCAATTTTAAAGACTTTCACAGATGACATTTTCACAGTTTCCTTCTCTAACCTCTTCCATTATTCACTTAATAAGTCTCACTGTCGGAAATGTATTCTCTTGTAATCTAAATCCCTCAATGCCCATTGTCCTCCATTCAGTCCCCAGCAGAGAGGTGGAAACAGCTGGCCACCTCCAAGTGGTCTTCCCTGGCCATCCCTTGGATCATGTATCATCTCCTTAGGGTTTCCAAAAGTTTCTCATTATATTTGTGAGTAAAAACAAAACTTGAACTTTCAGCTCCAAGTTTATCACCAAAATATTCAGCTTGCTTTGTCATCTCCTGCTGTCCTATGAGTCTTCTCCCAGGCTGTTTTCCTGTCTCCTTTTGTCACCATCTCAGGACACCAAACTTAACTCCTGTGCTCTGTCCTGCATCTGGTCTTCCCCTGCAATTGTAAGCTTCTAGAAAGCAAAGATTGCATGCCTCCTCTTTGTGTTTCCTGCCACACATAGTACGTTGAAATTGAATTTTCAGCAGCTGTTCCTTTCTTTGACATGCGTAGCATCAGTTCGTCAGAAGTTAATTACAAAATGTAGCTGGCAAACTTAATTCCTACTCACAGGGAAAAGTCTGTATAGAGAAGAGGCATTTTAGAAAAAGAATTTCACCCAAATTTAATGTGAAAAGCGCAATGTGGAACAGATAAGATTCTGTGGTATGCATTTCAGAATTCCTTATTTGTCAACAAGGCAACAGACATTTCTAGATAGGATTAAAGCATATTCCATTAAGTGTATTTCCATGGTGCAATCCAATATAGAAAGTGGATTTGTCGGTATTATGGATAATTAGGATACCAGTAACACCAATAATTACTGTGAAAGGATTTTGTATGGCATAATTAATGCCCTCAAACTATTAGAAATTCTTGGATGAAAGAAGTGGGAGTTTTGGTATTGAGAAGACAAAAGCAAACCGTGTTTGAAATATGTTACCAAACATCATGTCTTGTGAACACAGATTGGCAAAACATCAGGACACAGCTGTTTATTATAGATGCTCTTTTTAGTAACTACCTCAGGGAGAGCCCGTCAGGACAATCAGAGCAAAGCACATCACCCTCGTGATGACTTACCAAATCCTATGCCTGTCCTGGAGATTTCCCCCCATCTCTCAGAAAAGTATTTGGCTAAATGAAACCACATAGCAATGTGTGGGCTTGAACATTTAACATCAAAACCAAGCTTTGGCAAGATGTGTTGGCATAGCCCAGAAACATGCTCTCGGTTCTCTGGATTAAAGAAAAAAATAAAAAAATTAGAAACTCATTTTAAAATGAGTGTTTACTAACACATCTTTTATGCTAACGTAATTTTGCAGCAAAAGCCCACCATTGTAAGTAAAAGTGTACATCAAGGGAATTAACTACTAAGCTTTCATACCAAATACAAAAATATTACTAAATAACGATTTCTGAAACATAGTCTATCGTGTATTAAATTATTAACATTTCTATTGGAGGAGGCATTTTTCATAAAATATTTAAGCTACAGATCTCAGAGCTCTATTTTGGCAACTAATACCAAAGCTATAAAATGAAGATAGCTCACATGTTACAGTTCTGTCAAATATTCAGCCTTTTCATTAAGGAGAAAAGAAGAAAAGAAAAACCGAACACCAAGCCATTACTAGTGACATGACCTTTGCTCCAAAAGATCCATATTTCAACATCATATTCTTGCACCCCTGGGAGCAGTGAAGGCCAGAGGACAGCCCTTTCTGTTGATGGTGGTACATGATTTTAGGACAGAGGGTCAGTGGATATGTCAGTACCAAGAGTCTATTATTGTACCAAAGGACACAAATGTGTAGCTATTAAAATAAGTAAATTAGAAAACAAATTAGAAATTCGTGTCTTATAAAACTACCTTCCATTACTAGAGTAGAAACATGTTCAAGCATAAACAAGTTATTCTGTTTGAAATTGACAGAATACGTTTAGAATATATCACAGATAAATTACCCTTAAGGAAGACACTTTTCTATTTTCCTCAGTTCTGCTCTCTCTGTGCTTGCTATTTTTTTTTTTCATTTCAGAAGATGTTCTTTTTTCCATTTACCTGAATATTGCTTTTTTCCATTTTCTACTACTAACCATAGGAGTAGTTTCTCGACCTGAGAGGTTTTTTGTTTTGTTTTTTTTAAATATTTCTTTAAAGAATGAAGAAGTCTTGTCACTTATGGAGCACCTTTTCTTGAAAAACGCTCAGTACTGCTCCTAGTATGGAGTGTATAATAAAAAGGCTTTCCTGGGAGCCTAATTGTGCATGGCACGGCATGCATTCAGGCGCTACAGCCCATCACACCACCATGCACGTGCTGGTGGAAGCCAACAACGATGGTGGACTTTCTCAGTGACCCTAAGGTGCTCAGTGTAATTTTGCGCTAAGGATACTCTATCATAGTCAGACTTTTGGTAAGTAAGATCTGGATGAATAATTGTTAGTGAACAATATTTAATATGCCGCTGTGGAAAAGTGGGAGCTTTCCGTAGCCAAGCTCAGCTCCTCCCCTGCCTGAGGTTGCTGCCTCAGACAGATGTAGCCCGCCAGCAGCCGACGTGAAGGCAGCAAAAAAACTGAGCTGACACCACAGCAGGTGTAAATCTTTAGCGGCGACCAGGTTTGTATCATTGCTGCCCAGACAAATTGGCCATGCTTATTTTATTTGTTCTCACAAATCACTCTTTTAATTGGCATGATAGTTTTTTTTTTTTTTGCAAATAGTGACCCCAACATAGTGCATTGTTTCAGATGGAATATTCAGAATGTTGATACTGAATTATAGCAGCCACCCTTCCTTAACTAGAAATGGAGGGAAACACAGGTCACAAAGATCTTCAAGGTTTACTTTTAGTTTATGTTTTTAAACTTCCAGTTACAAGATAAATAAGCTCTGGGGATGTAATGTACAATATGATCTGTATAAAAGTTGTGAACAGAGTAAACCCTAAGAGTTCTCATCACAAGGGAAAAATCTTTTTTGATTTTTTTCCTTTTTTTCTTTCTTTTCATTGTGTCTGTATGAGAAGATGGATGTTTGCTGAACCTATTGTGGTCATCATCTCACAATATATATGAGCCAGACCATCATGCTGTGTCCTTACACTTATACAGTGATGTATGTCAATTGTTTCTCAATAAATCTGGGGAAAAATTAAAAGAAGTGTTTAACGAGAATTATAGGTTAGGTATTGTGTGTGTGTGTGTTGTGGCTGTGTTTATCCAGTGTTTTGTGACTGTCCTCTCTTCTAGAGGGCTGAAGAGGCCTCAAGCTCCCATACATGGGCTCAGAGTCTTTGAGACTTTCTGAGCTCTTTTTAATGCAAGTGAAATTTCTGGTGTTTCCATTCATCAGGGTCAAAATAGAATTTTCCTTGAGACTCAGGAGAAGAATTAACATCCACCAATACTTCTTAAGAAAGAGCATAGTCCATACTTTGGAAAACACCGAGCTTTATTACTAAATTTAATTTTGTTTTCCAATTAATTTTACCCAATAGAGCAACTGTTTTTCATAGCTTAATGTTTTATCAGCAATAAAGTAAAATCCCTTATTCCTACTTCATGTCTTTGAGTGTAGCTCATTGAATTTGTGGGAGGGATTAGGGAAAGAAATTTTAAAATGGCTGATTTTAAAGACAGAATATAAGGATAATAGAAGGAAGGGAAGCTCTGGGGAGAAAGATTTCATTTTTGTATGGTTGTCCCTCGGTATCCATGGGGGATTGGTTCCAGGACCCACCACTACAGATACCATAATCCACAGATGCTTAAGTCCCTGATATAAAATGGCATAGTGTTTGCATATAACCTACGCACATCCTCCGTGTACTTTAAATCATGTCTAGATGACTTATAATACCCAGTACCATATTAACGCTATGTAAATAGTTGCCTGTGCATAGCAAATTCAAGTTTTGTTTTTTAGAATGTTGTGGAATTTTTTTTTTCCAATTTTTTTTGATCCTCAGTTGGTTGAGTCCACGGACGTGGAACCCGTGGATACGGAGGGCCGACTATGTGTAACAGGTTCGAAATGTTGTCAGCATATGCAGGTGAGATACCCAGCAAGCAGGCAGTTCATTAGAATAATGGATGTGGGTTTTAGGAGAGAGGTCAGAGCTGCATGAAATGCATGGGCCAGCCTATGGATGCAGCAAATAAAGATAAAAGATGAGTAATAGGGACTTCCCTGGCGGTCCAGTGGTTAAGATGCTATGCTCCCAATGCAGGGGGCACGAGTTCGATCCCTGGTCGGGGAACTAAGGCTGCACGGCACGGCCAAAATAATTAATTAATTAATTTTAAAAAGAGATGAGTAATAATTTCCTCAACAAATATGGGGAATTCATGTTTTTGCCAAAGGAAGAGAGTCAGCAGCGTCAAATTTTGCAAGAAACAAGCCCCCGAAGAGCCCACTCGCTGCCGTAACTATTAGAATGTCATGTGAGGATGCAGTGGGCACGGCCGAAGCCAACCCGCTGGGCGCTGAGAAGACAGTGTGAAGTGAGGGAGTGGGGGGTAAGTGGCTCTTGGGCAACGCTGGGCATGAAAGAGTAGAGAGGGAACTGGGCATCTATAACAATTGAATAGGAAGGTCAAGGAAACGCTATTAAGCTGAGTTAAAGCAACCAGCAACGAAGGAGGCGTTGACGATGTAAGAGGAAAATAACTCAGGTAGGGACGTCCTAATTGCTCATCCAGAAAGAGCGGGGGTGGAGAGGGCAGTGTGCTGGCAGGTGGGTGGAGGAGGGTATAAAATAGAGACACAAAAGAGAATTATTTGGGGGAAAAAAATCAAAGACGATTTTTCCTTTGAGCCATGATTAAGTTTGTCTCCAGACAGCGTCTCGCAACAAGCTAGATATTCTGTACGGTTCCAGGAAACAGAGTCTGGCTTTTTACATTTCTGATTTTACTGATTATAATAGAAGGATGTGCTGGCATGCTGGAGATGTGATGGAAGGCCAGAGTGAAATTTGATGTCCGCTTATCGAAAGCGACGAGGAGGAGCTGGCAGGTTTCACCGGCAGGGCTGAAGGAGTGGAGGAGAGGCTTCACGTCAAAGCTAGAGAACTGAGATTTACTCAACTTATAAAAGAGAAAACTGGATGGAGATCTAGTTCTTATTCTCAGAAACACAAAGAGTTTTATGAGGGTGAGTCTGACCAGTTTTTCCCTACTCTTCTGGAGGCCAAAATAAGGGTGAAATGAATTTAAATGAAAGGAAATTTTCTTTTTTTTTTTGGTCGTGTCTTAGAACTTGATGAAAATGTTAGGGTGGGATTTTTTAAAAAAAAAAAAAAAAAGAAAGAAAAAAGACTCATCTGTTTTAAATAACTGCTATTCAATTGGCTGAAGTCAAGGGTCAAGGCCAGGTGATTTCTTGAAAACTTTCCATTTAGTGACTTGATAACGTCTATGATGTTTTCAGTCAGTTTGTTTCAGAAATGCTCCCATGTGCCTTTTTTTTTTTAAACCCAAACAAAGGACTATGAAATTAAAATACTCTGTGTGTGTGTGTGTGTGTGTGTGTGTGTGTCTCCATCCAAGGAGGAGAGAAACTAGAAGTAGTACTTTGTGAATTTTGAAAAAGTACACTTTCTTTATATGTAAGTCAGCTTTAGATTGTTTGCCCACAGTAAAACTACAAGTCCTCTTCAGCAGTGGCTGTAAAACATCTGCAAAACTTGTTGCTGGAATTGGCTTAATGTTCCTCAAAGTTAAAAAAAAGGACTGGTCTCCAGTTCTCTCTGCTTCAGACTGTGATTCTTTGTCTTGCATTGTCCTGTATTTTGGTGAGAATAATTCAACAGCTGCTATTCCTCGTTGAAAGCTTTGGCATATTCCTTTCTAGAACATTCCGATACGTTACAGAACATATTTACTATAAGTGTATTCTTATGGTATTGAATGACCTGAAAGTATCCCTGTTGGGTTAATTCCTGGAAATTACAAGCATTACGGCAGCTCACGCAGAAGCTGTTCGCACTTGCCCACTGCAGCAGTAAACCGCGATCATGCTTGAATGTGTTCAGCGATGTTAACGGCTCAGTGGAAAAACTGCCCATTTGAGATAAACAGAAACTTTTCCACTCATCTCTCACAAGTTAGTCAAAAACAGAAGGAATGGCTTTTATGGCCATCTCATCCTTTTCTTCGTTGTTTGGTAGCTCTCTGTTTGGAATACAAAGCCTTCTACAAGCTACTTACTTCTCTGCTTTACGGAAGGTCTGTAGCAGTGATTTCTATTCATTGCCTTCTACAAGTCGACCAAGGTGTGTGGTGTTTTATTTAACCATTTTTGGGTCTATGTTTATTCTTTATATATTAAAAATATAATAACTAGGCAAAGTAACATGGAGTAATCATCCACTTTAGTTCCTTTGCTCCTTGTTACCTCTTTCCCTCGGATATTTATTGTTTGGGGAACCCTTTGGTATATGTAATAACAAGAATCCTTACTTCAGAGTGTCAGCGTTACTCAGTGGACACACCCCCCTCTCCGGGTCTTACTGCAGAATATCCCTGATTCTGATCTTCTGTCCCAGTGGCCCTCCCAAAGCCAGGCTGAGCAGATCTTATCTCTCTGAAATCCTCTAACACAGGGTCTGCCAACTATGGCCACAGACCAAGTGTCCCGCCTGCCATTTGGGAGGATATCGTCTGTTTGTCTGTGGTACTTTGTCTCCCACAAAGGCAGAGCTGAATAACTGAAACAGACCGTTTGGCTGAAAATATTTGCTATGTGGCCCTTTATAGAAAAAGTTTGCTAGTGGTTCTCAATCCCACTGTACATGATTTGTCCCCTGTGTCTTCCCACTTTTATCTCCCACTCTCCTCTCTCTCCAGTTGGGCCTCATGTGTCTCAGCCTTATTTTGGACCGACATTCCTTTTTTTATCCAACCACATCATCCTATGTTATCTTTTCATCTCATGTCCTTTCCTAATCTTTTCAAATTCTGCTTCTAAGATCCAACACACATGCTACCTCACCTAAGAAGTCTTCTCTGATTCCACCAGCAAGGATTACTCTACTTTTAATCTAATGTTCTATCCTGCACTTTGTGGCACTTCCTTTCCCAGCCCATAGAGTGTCCAGGAGCTCAGGCCTCTCCCCCAGACTTAACTTCCAAGATAAGGGCTCAGCCCTTCCCGGGGGTGGCTGCTCTGAGTCCCAGCCTGGGTGTTGGGCTTAAACCCCTATCATCTGTAGTCTAGTGGGTGACACATCACTTGCTTCTGAAGTCAAACGTAACAGATTTGATCACCTGATAATCACAGAAGCATTTAAATTAATTTACAGTGATGTGAAAAGCTACCCTTCATGGGCATCATGAAGTAAGAATATGGAGTTGTTTCTGCTCTGATGGTTCGTATGTGCCCTGCATCCCCTTAGAACTCAGCTTGCCAGTTTGGGGACACATTTCCAGCTCTGAAATTATGGGGTTTCAGATTTCCACGTGGTGGTGGCCTCTATCCGAGCAGCTCACTCCAGGGTTGGGTGGATGAGTCTGAATTCTCACAGTCCTGTCAAAAGTGTATGGCCGGGCTGGTCGCTTTAAACGCCCATCTGAGAGCACTTCCTTTGCTGAGGGGTCCTTCTAGCCTATCAGGGCAACATTTAGTGGAGTTTTTTTTAATTAATCATTTCAACCCATTTCATGAAGTTGGAATTCGGGTGAAGTTGGAATGCCAGCTCACCTCAGTGCAGGCATGTCTTGTTTTTCTCCTTCCTGGCACATAACACAATTCTAGTTAAAATTTACAGGAAACACACCTGTTCTAGGCATCACTTTATGCTCAGCACGTAGCACACTAGGTTCTGCTGAGAGGCGTGTAATGACGTGCATAGGTGCACACACCCAAGTGTGGGCCTTTCCTACTCTAGCGACTGTGTCTTATTCATCTTTTTATTCCCCATGGGTGTAACACAGTGCCTTTCACTCACCATATACCGTAGAAATGTGGGAGTGAATCCCATTGCTTAGCCTCTTGGCATGGAATTTCAGGTGAGTACCACCCCCCAATTCTCCCTAGTTTGCACTGGCCTAAAAAGGAACCTCACATGGGGTGATAAGCCTTCTCCACGCGCTCTCTCAGCTGGGCCTGCGTCCCAGAAACAGGCCCCAAAGGCACGTCACTCCTTTTCCCAAGAGCATTGCAGTAAGTCCTTCCGTCCAGCTGGTCAGTTAACTGCACACGGAAGGGGCAGTTTCCATCTTGGCAAGAGGTCTGGGGGAGGCACACCATCGTTCTCTTGCTTTCTTCCTCCACTGGAAAGCAATGGTGTTGAACACCCGAAAACGATGACAGAAGATGATGCCTTTGAAAGGCAATCTCTGCGCCTTGTTCAGTGTGAGAGCACAGCCGGGAAAATAGAGTGTGACTAGCACAGCAATTACTCACCTCGTTAGATCTAATTTCAGAGTGCCTCCATGGCCCATTATTTTAGCACATTTTTTAAAATGTACCCAACAGCAGTGTTGAAACTGCAATTCTCTTGAAGGCTGTTGTGTTGGTGCCTACTGATTGCACCAGGTTGTAGGCTCTTTTTGAATATAAGCACTTAGAGGACACTGAATCCAGTCTGTTTTGTTTATTGAAGTCTTGTTTGTTTTGTATAACTATTTCATGTGTTCATGGGTTTCATGTGTATAGCGAATCTTTCAGATAACCAAAGCTTACCATTTTTCAGAACTAAAAATGTTCCCTATGTTATCTGCAGTATTGAATGGGAATTCTCTTTTAAGTAAATGTGATGATTTCCTAACTTCCCCCAGCAGTTATTCAAATGATAATTGAACCTTACTTAATGGTTCTAGGTCATCTATTTGCATTAATTATTTCATTGGATTTCTAAGATATAAAGAACTGATTGCTCCTATATTAAATCACTTCAGATTGTTAAAATATTTTAGCCTGTTTTCATAAGACTTCTTCTGTAGTCATCTGCGATTTCTCACTTCTACCATTGTGGCCTTGATGCAGTTAAGATGCTCGCTTATTTTAAATACAACTTCCTGGGTGAAAATGTTAAGATGACTATACTCCATAAAAACCCACTCTTCGTGTAAAGGCAGTTTTGTGTAATGATTAAAAGTCTACACCCTACGTTTTGATCCCTGTTCTGCTATCAGCGAGGTGTTGATCTTAGGCAAGTTACTTAATTTTTCCATTTCTTTTCTCACTATCTCATCTGTTAAATGTGCATAACTGTTCTCACTTCCTAGAACTGTGAGGATTAGATGCCTAGGACAGGCCTCATGTGTGGAAAGAGCTATACAGCTGTGTTAGCTGTTTTTGCTGTGGATACACTAATGGATAAGGTAGAGCAGAGAACTGATTTTGGCCAGCTGTATTCTAGGTTTAGGGATTTGCTAATAGTGTAAGATTGTAAATTGAGGGATTTCTATTCAGATTATCCTATGTCCTGCAATTTTTAGATGACCCTCCTTTTTTCTAGGAGTTACACAGATGTTGGATAAAGTCAGCCTTCTTTCCACCTGTGATTGATTCGGTAGTTATCCTGAAATTGACTAAGAATTACTACCCACCTGCCTGTGCGCACACATTGTGCGGTTTTGTGCTGTATACCACAGCATTGTGCTTCCCTCACACGGACTTTCTTCCTGCTCACAGCAGCCCCTCTGCATCCATAGGGCTAAAAAGAGCATTCAGAACATGCTCTGGGTCTTAGAGCCAGTAAGTGACAGCAGAATCTAGACTTAGGTCCTTCTGAAACCTTACTGTGAACTAGATGCTTGCCTCCTCTGCCCCTAGAAGCACATGCAACTATTCCTGCAAACACCCTTCACCACAGGTGTAGTTGGAAGGAACTGCTTATTACTGATGACAAAATCCCAACTTTGAAACTCTGTGGTCGTTTGGTTCCATAAACTCTGTTTCTCTTTCAAGATTTGAGAATGCAAATGCCACAGTTCAATCCTCAATCTTGGAAATATCTGATGGAATGATTGGGATCAGTATCTCCAAATTCTTACCCGCCCCTAGGCCTTCTGACCTCACCTCTCAACCCATGTTTAATAGTTTCCAGGGTCTCACTGTCCAGTATGGAAGCCACCAGCCACATTTGGCTCTTTAACTTCCAAACAATTAAAATTAAATGAAGTTAAAAACACAGTTTCTCCACTGAATTACCCACGCGTCAAGGGTTCAGTAGACCCATGTAGCTAGTGGTGACCATACAGTCCAGCACGGATGAACAACCCTTCTGTTACACTGGAGCTGTGTTGCATGGTGTTGTAGAGGGATAGTCACAGAGGCACGTGGCACATACACACTCTAGTTCCAGCTGAGGTCTGGCCCCTGTGCTGTGGAACACAGGACAGGTCTCAGGTGAGCTCTCAGGCTTCCTCTGGCCTTTGAGATTAAAGCCTGGAGTGTCCAGAGTCAGGCCTGAGCACAGGCTGCTTTTCTATTTCCCCTGGGCTCGCCTACTTCCTGCTTAGTCTTAACCACATGAGCAACATGAAATGGAAGAGAAAAGAGAATCAGAAGTTATCCAAGAACCACATGAGGCGTGAAGATACCAAAGGGAGAAGAAGAATGAGAGAGATTTCTCCAGAAGATTCTAGGTTCTTTAGCTTCTTCCATGAAAGTTATTTCTTACCTCCTGGGTCTTAAAGACTCTCTATTGCCTTTGAATCATATAAAAACTTCTCTCTTGAGACGAAATGAGAGATGGACAACTTTAGTTTTTAAACCATAAGTCACTTCCCATGGTCAGGTTATGAAATCATCTTAGTAGGTTGTTATCAGCGGTTTTTAAAGAGAAAGTGATAGAAGAGAATAGAAAATATTAGAGTATATTAGCAATAGAAATGGTTTTGTTTCATAATCTCTATTTCAGTTGTAGATTTATGTGCATTTATTGTACTGGTAGCTATGTAAAATGTACTTTTTATTGTGGGTTGTGGTCAAACCTGAATAATACTGGGTTAGAATTGTAGCTCACACAGTAAATAGAATTCTTTTTCTCATTTTCCAATGCCCATTTCTGTAATAGTGTTAGACTTGCTTTGTCATGTTTTATGTCATCCTTTTCTGGGGATCAGAACCATGAAAAATAAGGGCTTCATTCTGGGGGTGTGTGGTTGGAGTGAGGAACCCTGTGCAGGAAGCACATGATGGTCTCAAATCTTTAAACATGAGTCACGAGTTTGGAAATCTTGGAAATACAGGATGGAAAGAGTTTTGTTGTGAAATTTGCAGATATGAGTAGAGGGAATCCTTTCTGGTTGGTTTCATGGGGGAAACACTGTGTATGTACTCATGATGTTCTATGTTAGGAGGTACAGACATGGAATATATCTACTTATCAGGAAAATGGGAGAAAAGGGGAGCATATCACTGGAAAGCATAGATCAGAGGTTCTCATGCATTCAGCAAATTCAGGCAGCACGTATTTCCCTGGCATTGGGATCAGGGCTAACGGAATGAAAGTGAAAATGACAAGGTCCCTCCACTCAAAAAGCTCACTGCCTAGTTCCAGAGAGAGCCAGTCTAGTAAGACAGCTAGGCATGGGGGGCTGGGGGCGTGGAAGGGTATTTTCATCCTCGGGGCCTTGCTGGTTCAAGTAGGATCTTCTGCCCCACATCACTCTCATCATCTGAACCAAGTTTGAGAATCCCTGCCCTTGATGATGCGTGTTCTAGTGTGAAGTTCACTGGGCTCCATGCACAGCCATTCAGAGGATTTATTAGTAGCTATAAAGTGAGATTTTAAAATTCAGCTTGAATCTTTTCATATCATAATCACGTTCATGATTCAGCAGAGATTTTTTTTTCATGTTGCATTCATACTCAAGGGCTGGTGGGTTTTTTTTTCCTCCTTTTTTCTACTGTAAGAATGCTAACAGGAATAAATTGAGTGGGATGAGCCTTCATTGTCACCTTTTTTCTTCACTGAGGTATTTATAGTAAGAAGATTAAATGTGCTGAAGCTGTTCTTCCCATTCATGTAAACCAAAGAGATGAGTTTAGTGAGTGCCTGGGCGGCAGTTTGGTCTAATGAGAAGAGCATGCCCATGGCAGCCCGGCGACTTGGAGCCCAGCTGAGCTCTGTCCCCGTGGCTCCGGGAGGCTGCTCCCTGCATAAGTGGAATCTAGCAGCTGTGCTCCTGCCCAGAGCTCGGGTGGGGCTAGAAGCAGGACCTCCTCACGCAGAACCTTGACTGCAACTCGCCTGTCCCTCCTGAGTTCTCTTGAGGGAGCACTTGCCTTACCCCAGGCTGACCAGCTAGGTCCAACTGAAAAATTGGGGCATGTAGTTTGACCCTGAGCAGTCTGTTTATGGGCAGACTATTTGAAATTGTGCCTGTCCAGCAAAATCTGACTTGCGGCTGCTCTATTAAAAATAGGAAGTTGAACCATGCAGCGTAATACTGACCTCCTGCCTGCGGACCACGTGCCTTGCATCCCCTTGCTGTCTTCCTGCTCAAGGACCGTCATCAGAGGGAGGTAGCTTCCGTGTCAGAGGTGTGAGCCACGGCCCTTTGGGCTCTGCTGAGCAGCTGGGTGTCGCCCTGCTTGGGCAGAGCAGCAAGTTGTGCACGGGCGATGTCACATCTGCCTCCTGCCTCTAAGCATGACGGTCCATGCATCCCCGTGCAGATGCCCAGTTCCCAGAGGACCTGTCTGTCCACCAGTGGCCACATTTCTCCACTGAGCTCCTTTCATCGGCCTTGTTGCTGCTGCCACAGGAGTTGAAAAAATTAATATAAATATATACATATATATGTATGTATACTCATACACGCGCATGCACACACAATCTTTTTTTTATATATAAATTTATTTACTTATTTTTGGCTGCGTTGGGTCTTCATTGCTGTGCGCGGGCTCTCTCTAGTTGCAGCCAGCAGGGGCTACTCTTCGTTGCGGTGCGCGGGCTTCTCATTGCGGTGGCTTTTCTTGTTGCGGAGCACGGGCTCTAGGCACGTGGGCTCAGTAGTTGTGGCTCTTGGGCTCCAGAGCGCAGGCTCAGTAGTTGTGGCACACGGGCTTAGTTGCTCCGTGGCATGTGGGATCTTCCCAGACCAAGGCTCGAACCCGTATCCCCTGTGTTGGCAGGCGGATTCTCAACCACTGCGCCACCAGGGAAGCCCCTTACACGCATATTCTTAAAGGGCTTGTGGTTTCTGAGGATGGAGAAGGGGAAAAACTGTGTAAAGCAAAAATGCCCAAAGGGTCATCTTCTGCTCTGGCTGACCACTCATCTTCAGAGGTTCCTGGGCCTCCATTCCTGAGTCTCTCTGGGGTCCTGCAGAACCAACGTTTTGCCTCCTGGTGTCTTTCCCCGATGAAGGCTCTGCTTTCCACCTTTTCCTATGTGCTAAGTCCCATCCCTTAGCCTTCCAGCTGCTAAAATCTTATCGTTCATTTATGTATTTCAGTCTCTTCTATCATTATTTTTTTTTCTCCTTGTGGTCTTAAGACTTTTTATTCCTCTGTTATTTTAGTGGAGTTTTGGAAGAGAGCAGAGCTGCCTGTCTCTGCTCAACCTGCCCTGTTTGGTTGGCGTCTCAGTAGCCTCTCTGTAAGAATCGTCAGCATCCAGTCAGGGACCCCTGAACCACTTTCTTCTCAACCCTGACTCACCTTCCCATGGTCCGTCTCTTTGCTGGCCGACACCTGTTCCTCACTGCAAGTCCATCCCAAATCCAGGGAGCCTGTGGAAATGCACCTGGCCCAGTCTCTACTTTTCCTGAAGAACTGGTCACTCCCTCCTCTTATTTTCACAAAAAAAGTATGCATTTACTTTCTGACTTAAGACCTTATCTATTATTATGTTACTTGACTGTTGAGTGTAGGAACCATTTTTCACCCCTTGGTATTCTCAGCAATTGGCAAGGGACCTGGCATCTGATAGGTGATCAGTAAATTACAATGGTAATTGTTGCTACAAATTACAAATTACAGAAATATGTTATAGCAGTTTTAAGTCTCAGCTGATCTTCCCATATTAACTGGGAAAAACAGTCTCCACCGAAAGCAATGAGGCAGCTATGGCCCTGCAGGTGCAGTGTTGGAGAAGCGGCTGGAGGGTGCAAAGAAATAAACTATAGGTTACTGCCACCTCCCTCCCTCCCTCTTTCCCTCTCTCTCTCTCTCTCTCTCTCTCTGGCTCAGGCATTCAGTGATTAGAAATCTTTGTGGCTGCCCATCTGTCTGCGGTTGTCCCTTATTGATGGGGAAGATCAGGTGATGCCGGTCTGGGACTGTCTGTGTCGTCCTTTGCTCAGAATCCAGGCAATCTCAGTTCCAGGCATCCTGAAGTCAGTCCATTGCCAGGAAAGCTGTGGGTGCTAAGGGGATTCACCGACGGCTGTAAAATTCGCAGTATTTCTTTTCATTCAAACTCGCTGAGGAGAGAGCTTCACTTGTATTTGCCCAACACATATTATTATTATTTTATGTTTCCTCAGAGAGTTTTCCGCTGAAGCCTCACTTTCTGTTTCCCGTCCCCACCACTGTACGCACTGTCATTTCAGTGGCAAGTCTGTTTGTCAGAAAACTCTAATTGCTTTATGTGTGAGAACATTAAACTGCGATAAATTTATGTACGCAGCTGCTCCATTACTGCAGAACAAGTTTTATCTCCTAATAAATTGATGTTTCTTTTTAGTGTCAACTAAAACCAAAATTTACACCCGAGGAAGTGAACCTTAACATTAAATAATTACTTCAATGCCACGCGTAGTAAGAAAGCGTCCACACTACCCAACTCTAAAAAGGCTGGAGCCAGGGAAATGGTTTCTTCCTCTGTTAATTGTTTCTTGAAAGCATAATTGCACAATGGCTTTAATTGAAATAGGAATGGAAGCTATGCCCTTTTAAAGCAGATACTGTAAATAGTGTCATCATTTGGTATGAGTTACACCATCAGGGAAAAGACTAAAAGGCTTATTTATGTTGAAGGGTTAGGGGGAAGGAGAGAGATTTGCTTTGGTGGTTTGTCTGGAGTTGCATTTAAGATAATGGGGTAGATGCTTAAAATTTGCTGGACTTTGATTAATATTTAATTCATCTTTTCTACAAGACTTTGAATTCAACCAAACACTAATAAAAGACAGAACTTGGACAAAGCACTTCTATGAATTTGACTGACTTTTAGAGGATCTGAATTAAAATGGCCAGAGGCTGGTTTTCTTCTTATTTTTGTGTTTATTGTACCTCAAATATCGTGCTCTTTTAGGAATGATATACATTAAAGACTTTACTTGGCTGATCCCATGTGGAATAAATAAGAGATAGTATTATGTTTACTTTTATTTTTTTTGGATTCAAGTCTTTACGGTGGATTTTTTTTAAATTGAAGTATAGTTGATTTACAATATCGTGTTGGCTTCAGGTGTACAGCAAAGTGATTCAGTTATACATACGTGTATATATGCATATATATATATATATTCTTTTTCAGATTCTTTTTCCTTATAGGTTATTACAAAATATTGAGTATAGTTCCTTGTGCTATACAGTAGGTCTTTGTTGGTTATCTATTTTATATATAGTAGTGTGTACCTGCTAATCCCAACCTCTTTAGGGTGGATTTCTGCAGAGGGAAGAAACTGTTCGGAGAGCATTTACAAAGCCTGGGCTGTTCTTTCTATTTTTCTTTATTTAGTCCCCACAATGAGCCTGCAAGGAAATTCCCACTTCACAGAAGAGTGCAGAGAGTTTGTCATCTGACTCAATTCACAAAGCTGGTCAGAGATGGAAGAGCCATGATGGAACCCAGCTCTCTGCTTTCACACCCCAGGCTACACCTGCCTCTAAAAAGCTCCCTTTCCCTGGATCTGAGATTCTTTCCAGATCCCACCGGGGGCTGCTTTTGCCGCAGCCAGATGGTGGGTGGTGTGTGGAGGTCTCAGTGTATGAAGGGCCGGCAAACACCCTCAGTGGGTGAGACCCCCTGCAGATACATATGTTTACTTTGAAGTCATATTATGAACTGAAAGTTTATTATATATACGTGTGTGTGTGTGTGAGAGAGAGAGAGAGAGAGAGAGATCCCCTAATTCAAGTATGGCACAGATTAGAAAGCTTTTTCTCCAATTTCTATGCATCAGGAAGAAAATAGCAACAGAGCGTTAAAATGTGGGCCAACCCAGCATAGCCCTGGGCTGAGAATCTGTATATGTGCATCGCCCTGAGTCTGCCGGCTCCTAGTTCGTTAATTACCTTGGCATGTCATTTTATCTCTCTGGACCTCAATTTTCTCATTGATAAAGAGAAGTTGGTCCCAGTGATCTCAGTGCTACCTTATGATTTGAGTGTTCTTCAGTTCCTTTTTGGGGGGGCTCAGTACTTATTAGCTATAACTATTGTCATTTTTTAAAATTTAATTTTATTTATTTTTTACACAGCAGGTTCTTACTAGTTATCTATTTTATACATATTAGTGTATATATGTCAATCCCAATCTCCCAATTCATCCCACCACCACCGGGGCACCCCCCAGGAGTGTTCTTCAGTTCTAAAAGCAATGGTCCTATGATCATGGAGTAGAGGCTGCAGCATAAGAGTTATTTGAGTGCTGGCTGTTTATTCCCTACTGTGTAAGAAACAGTTACAGTTTCCTTTTCTTTGCCTTTAACCTTCCCGGCCCATGTGTGACCTAGAAGACAGGAAAGCAGACCATCCAAGGACAGCCTGGATGTTGTCCTATGCCAGTTCTATCAATTATCTGGGAAATGACTGAATATTCCTTGTTTTAAAGCCGGCTTTGTTTTTTAAATGGCATTTGAATAAAATGTTAAATGCCACGATGGAGATCAACACACACCCAAACACTTAATTGGACAATCTGTGATGTCCTGGCTCTAGCATTTTGGAAGAGTTGTGAAGTTGATGGTATGGTTTTTTTGAAAGTCTCTGTTAGCTACAGGGAAATTTTTTCAAAGTAACAGAAAGATCCTGTAAAAAAATCACATAAAAAGCATGTTGGGTTTACAGGGTAAAAGTGAAGGATTTAACTAGAAGACGTCCCTCTTTGTCTTCAAAAAATCTGGTCTTAGTTCTCTGTAAAGCCATTTTAGGTTTAAAAAAAAAAGCAGAAGTATTATGATATTAGTTGGGATGTTCATTTCATGCTGAATTTCTAAAAATTTCTTAGTACTATAGATAGATAGATAGATAGATAAAGCTTGCTAGCTAGCTGTATATATATATTCTGTAGAATCTTGTGTTCTCTTGTATAAGAAATACATAGACTGTATTTAAACTCGTTTTACAGTATTTGCAGTCTACTTTTACTATTTAACTATAAAGATTTAGAATTATTATATCTTTGCTTATGTGATCCATTGTTACTATATCATGGCCTTATCTGGCGCCAACTCCTTGGTCAGAAACATAACCTCCAATTATAACACTGCTCCTATGGGAAAATGTGATTCACTTTATGATGTGGTCTCTAGGAACACATTGTGGGGAACAGTCGAGAATGCTGCCTTTTTTAAAATATAGGCTTTTCAACCCTTTATACCATCAGTTACACCTTGGCAAGATGTGAACAATGTGTCTTAGATTGGAGGCTGTTCATGGATTGGATTTGAGTGGGGTCTCAGAGCACCACCCCCCCAAGTGAATACAAAGGGGACAACAAATGTATACGTCAAGCTTAAGTTTCAGTTGGAAAGTTTGCTACAAATATATACACTCATGTTTTTGAAATGAGAATTTTATTTAAAATGTTATAAAAGATCTCTCTTCTCTGTGATGCCCAACATCTTGATCTTCCAAACATAGGCTATAGTCATAGTTACTGATAAATCCTGGCTTTTCTCTCAAAAATGCAAAAACTCGTTGTCCTTTTGTGCTCCTTTTCATCAGTAATTAGAATTACATTATTGGTAAAAATCTTTAACATACTTTTTAAATTACTTCTAAGATCCTGATATCTTAGTTACGAGATTCTCAGTTACAAGGACAAAAAATAAAGCTTATTAAGTTTTGGGTGGTTGTTGTTTTTTTTTTTTTTTTGGAAAGTGCTTAAATTAATTGAATATGTCCAATCAACTTAAAAAAAAATCTCTGTCATAATAATATCCATTGGGACTTAGAAGTTACACAAACTAAATAACTCATCAGAAATACTGAGAATATAGTGAATGGTGGCCTTGGTCCTGAGAGGCCACATACTATACTCTTTCTTTTATTCTTTTCATGAGAAGAGTTAGCCAAACTCTCAATGGAACAAGGAACATATTTGATAACAGATATTAACCTAACATCAAGGAAATGAGAAGGTTAATCTTAGAGGCTTGGATTTAGGATAATCCTGACAACAGAACATCAGAGCTGTCACGTTTAGTTCATTCAAACAAAATTTTAATTTTCTTTAAAGTTTCTTTCAGTTAGTGAAACCTTAGCTCTCATGAAAGGAACTAGATCGACAGCTCCTGAGGACACTCTTTTTTGTCACCAGCACAGCAGCATACCTGCCAGCATCCCAGGTATAACAAGCCCAAGGCCCAGCCTGGAGGGAGCAGAGAGGTTGGTGTTTGGACCCACAGGGATTCCTTGCAATGAGCCTTTAGCAGCAGAGCCTGGCAGGTTACTTGAGTTGCTGCTCAAACAGAGCACATTTTTATATCCCATTAGAGCGCCACTTCATAAGCACTTCCAGCCTTCTTTTTTGCTTTTCTGTTGCTGTGAAAAGTAAAAACAGTCCTTTCCTAACAATATTGGTTGGATTTATCATATATACTCATCCCTCTTCTCTTTCAACTTGTTCTTTCTGTATCTGATCCACTGTTATGGCTTAAATTACACCTGTGTATGTGTTGGTGGCAGCTGAAGCTCTCTCTGCAATTTCACTTCTCTCCTGAGCTGCAGGCCCACATGTATAACCTACTCTGTGCCTCTCTCTCTAGAAGTCATTGTCTTCAGTGTTTATCAAGTGCCTGGGTTAGATGCTTTCTTAGACATCATCTCACATTATTCACATACACATAAGCCAAATATTATTTCTGTTAGAAGAGTCAGAAGAAATAACTACTCAGAATAGGGAAAGAAATTCTAGGCTTTATATTCCATACTCAACAGAGTGGTCATTGTGACCCTCTAGGAACTGTGGTTAATGAAATAAAATTTATTCTTGTAGGAGTACTGACCACTGAATTTCCAAAAATTATTATAAGCAGTTCTTAAAAGTAGTTATTAAAATGAAGCTTAAAAGGACCCAAAAAGGTAAAAAAATACTAGAAAATTGAGCTAGTAATTACAATTGAACAATAAGTTTATCTCAGTTTCCTGGTAGCCAAGGCAAAAAGGACAACATGAAAACTTTACTCTGTGACAAAAGGAAATGCATGAGTTTATCTGGAGAAATGCTCTCATTAGCAATGAATTCCAGGAGTCATTTTTAACATACATACTTGTAAAAGGGAAATTGCATAACAAAATGACCATTTTCAAGTGAAGGGTTATATAAGATTCATGAATGTTCTTATTATGATCAACTGTGCAATAAATGGAAATATATGAGATCATGTGTAGAATATCTTCTCTGGTGTTACATGTTAGGAGTAATTTCTCACATATACACTTTCTAAAA